>NC_090668.1:1441738-1554238 GCF_013368605.1 Nyctibius grandis | reverse complement strand
TGAATTACTTTCTAGTCAGGATACATATAAAAGCGAAGTAACTGTTGATGAAGAAAATCAGACGTCTGTGTTACATGAGCAGGGTCTCTCTTGGGCAAAAAAAAAAAAAAGGTTGTTTTACCCCCTTTCCCCAAAAAAATGCGCTGTGAAAAGTTGGGAAAGTTATATCTGCGTCTCAGCGTTTCAATGTGAAAAAGGGGGGGATAAAAGAGGGGGGAAAAAAGCAAAGCAAAGCAAATATCAGCCGAGCTCCCATGTAACGAGTAGAAGGGTCCTGTGCGATGCGTGGGGCTAGTGATGTTTGTAAAATGGCAAGGAAATGTAAATATGTGGAGAGAAAAGTAGAGCATAGAGTGAGGAAAATCTGAGGTTGAGCAAGGGCTTTGCAGGTTTGTGTGTGTTGTGGTATCTAAAACACCCCGAGTCCAGTGGGTGTTGGTCACAGGGTGGAAAGGCGCAGGTTGACGTGGAAAAATAAGGTCCTAAACTCTGAATATTTGGACTTTTCTGGGTAAGCAAAATGGCAGGCTGGCAGGTTTTCCCAAGGCAGGTTCAGATCTGGCGGGAATGGTGTATTTTGGGATTATTATTTATTTTTTTTTGCTGGTGGATTGTGATATTTCGGGGTTTTTCCCTGCTTTGACTTCTTACTTGTGAGCTTCAGGGCAAAGTTTCTGTACAATGAGTATATTTCGATTGCAAATATAACGATGTCCATGCTCCATAGGACGGGCGCTGGCTCTGAATGTTGTAACCCAGATGAGAATAAAATCACGTGCGATGAATTAATGTGTATTTTGAAGCGTCGGTTTGAAAACACCTGGCTTTGTTTTGTTTGCTGTGTTCAAGATGCTGCATTTTAAGTGTGGAAAAGACGAAATAGTTGTTGATTTGGTTCAAAACAATGTTGCGTGGAGCACGGCTATTTTCATCATTCTTTTGGGTTGAATACACCAGGCTGGAAAAAAAATGTAATAAGCGAGTTTTTAAAAGGGAAGGAAAGAAAAAAAAAGGAAGAAACTCATTCACGATACTGTAAATTAATATTTCAACAGGGACAAGGTTGATTACTGGTACTTTTAACCATAATTATTTGGTATTAGTGCTGTGATAATTGAATGATTTAAAGGATTCATTACATGTATGAGGAGTTTGCTTTCTCTGTATTAACTATCTGCAGATTTCTTTCCCTTTCTTCTAACAGCATGTACAAGACAAAACAGTATATATTATGTGTATATTAAGATTGATTTTATTTCTGAGAGACCACCCCCCTGGAGAGAAAGAGAAGAATCTAAAGTTAATATGTGTTTAGCAACCCAACTCCAGAAATGCAATAAAAGTTAAATTCTCCCCTACTGTTTTTTAATTATGATATTAGATCAGGAAGGAGGACGGTGGGAATTTATTGCTGTAACTATTTTGTATAGATGTGCCTGTTTTTTATGTAAAAACATGGGTAGTCAAAAAGACACCATGCTGTTCGCCTTCATCTCTCTTCGCCTAATATTGTTTGCTTTGTTGCTCATGCTCGTGCGCTTTCGGATGCTGTTATCAGGGTAAAATATTAGCGATATTACGATGCGTGGGATTGCGTAATTTTTCTTGCGCCTGTTTGTATAATGCTCCTCTCCCAGCAGGTGTAATTTTAAAACCTGGAGGCTTTTTGCCTGTGTCTCACAACGCGTTGCCTGTGGATGAACTTTATCCTTTGCTGCTAGGAATGATTTTGGGACGGTTTTGCAAAAAACCTCCTAGTAAAAGCTGTGGGGTGGAGAAGTTGGGTAGGAGGTTGTGGGGAGATGAGGTTGCCTTGATAAACTCTCCCTATTTTTTGCAGCAGGGGAAGAACTGGGCTGTATTATGTGTTGCTTTCCCCCCCTCCCTCCAAATAAAAGCTCTCCTAGATATTTGCTCGGCTGGATTTTGGGAATGTCCCCTGAAGGCTCAGCTCTTTCCTACAAGACGAACCCGCTCCAGGGCTGGCAAACTAACTGGGGCTGGTAGAGGGGGATCGTGGACGTGGTAACAAATGTCCCTGCTCAAGGTTGTTATCTGTAGGTGACTGAGTGTCTGGCTCAGACACCGGGGATTTACATAGGTATCGGCTCTGCAGATGACCTTTACAAATACTACTTGGAGGGAGGTGTGGATTAAGGCAGAAGACGGAGTGTTGCCTGAATATTCTTTCTTTTAAACCACATTTGTGGTAGATAGAAGCAGGTTTGAGACTGGGCTGATCTCCTGGAGGAGACGTTTGCACCAGGCCAGAGATATTGCGGTGTAGATTGGGCTGGAATCCATCGCCTAAAGCAGCACCCTTCGCCCCTCCGCCCCCTTCTCCCGCTCCCCCCATACATTTCGTGGGGTTATTGTCTTATTTGAGGGCACCAGGCTCTTCCTAACACCTTGTGCTCGCTTTCAAGCTCGCTGGTGTGCAACTGGAGCAGCCAAACAATAGAATTTGCAGACACAACTTGGAGCTTGCAACTATAGTTATCTATGCTAATTACAGGGTGTCTGACAGAAACATAATAAATGTAAAGGGAGAAGTATAGAAATATGTTTCTTCAGGCAGTATACACTTCGCCTCTCTGGGTTCAGGCTTGTTTTCTTGCTCTTCTTTTAATTTACTTCTCTGGGAAATTTTTTCTTCCCCTTCTGTTGACCTGCATTTCATATCACACCCAAAACCGAGCTAACCTGGAGAGCAGCGTGGAGTGGAGCTTTATTTTTGCACCCTCCCCGGCTGCTGCAGCCGAGCTGCTGTTTGTGAACATCTGCAGGAGGCTTCGTCTGGTGGAGACCTGAAATTTTGGAAAAGGAGACCATAACACACTTAAAGAAATTGTTCTTAGCTTTAATTGCACCTCGGAATTTATTGTCTATTAGCCGTACCTCCAACACTGGAGAGACAGGAATTCTTAGAAACAAACAGGAGGGGGGGGTGTGGGTGGGGGGAGAGCACTTAAGCAGGTAAAAAACTCCTGCAGTGTCATTTTAAGCTGAATACTGATTTTCTTTGCCTTAGCTATGACTCCCATATTGGCTCAGCTTGAAGTTTTCACGTTGGTATCAAGCGATGTGCGTGCAAATTCCTGCGGTCAGTTGTTTGTCCTGGGGAGTTTTTCTATATGATAATTTTTAAGGAAGTCTGAATAAATATGATTTTCAAGTAGCCAAGGAATTAAGGGGGGGGGGGAAGGCAAAGCCTATAGCCTGCAATCGCGCTGCTGCAAGATTCACGGATGCTATTTGGCCTGAAATTAATCTTTCCCCATATTTATTTACTTTAAGAGACAATCCTGGAATAAACCGAGGCATCTGGGGGATAAGGAAATATTTTGCAGCCTCTTCAGACAGTCTGCTTTAGAATCGTTCAATCTATTGTGTACAATTTTATTTCCTTTTTTTTTTTTTTTAAGGAAAGGAGGGTGAAGAAAGAACAAAAGAAAGAGAGAAAGAACTTGGGCAGGCAAAAGAGAAGAGGAAGGGGATGGAAAAGGACAAAGAAGGGGGGGGAAAGGGAACTTTATTCCGGGTTAGGGCTGAAAATGCAGGCGGGGAGTGGGAGTTGGAGCTGGCTGGAGGGTTACTTTCGTTTCTCTTACCGAGAGATATGAAGCCAGCACCGCCCTTCCCTGCTCCTCCAAAGCAGGGTCTGGAGGTGTGCAGCGGGGCCAGGGGGGGCGGGGGGGGGGGGAAGGAGCCGAGAAAACACCGATTTCTTTTTTAATCCGAACTTGACAGTGTTAATTGAACCGAGGGAAAGCGAGGGAATGCGGATGGGGGGGGTGTCCCCCCCTCCCTTTCCCCGAGGAGGCTCCGTTTGTCCGTCTGCCTGTCAAGGGGGGCGCGGTGCCCGCTCCCCCCCAGCCCCTCGGGCTGCCGCAGCCTCCCCGGGGCGGCCGGGCTGCGGCTCCGGGGCTGCCCCGCCGGGAGCTCCGGGCTCGGGGTGCCCCGGCGGGCAGCGGCGCCGCAGCCCCTCTCCGGAGGAAGGCTGTTGGTGGTGCTCGGGCCTGGAGCTGCGACAGGCACAGGGGGATATCCCCCCCCTCCAATTACTGGGGACCGCAGGCTGGCTTTTTATTTCCACCACTATTTTTGCCAAAAAAAGATGATAAAAAATTTTAAAAACCAAGAAAACCCCAAGAAAGCAGTGTCACCTCAGCAGGCAGGCTGGCCAATAGTAGTTTTTTTCTTTTTTTCCCCTCCCTCTTCTGCCTTTTTTTTTTTTTCTTTTTTTATTAGGGTTATATTTTTGTCTCCATTCCTTCCAATCAGGGGAGAAATTTCTCAAAGCGAAACCAAAAAGATTTGGAAGTGGGGAAAGAGCCTGGCTGCGCGCACAGGGCAGGGCAGGGATGCAGCTCGGGCTGAGCACACAGAGCACTTGCAGGGAGCAGGGCGAACATGGGAAGCATTTAGCTCCGAAAAGGTGTCAGAAGTCAACTGAGCAGGACAGTGCTCAGACAAAGGCTTGATTTTCTCTAACCTCCTCATTTGCGACTCGAACTTCTTTTTTTTTTTTTTTAAATTAATTTTCTTTTTTTTTTTATCCTCCAGGAAAAAAAATATAAATAGTCATGCAGCCTGTGGACTGCTAGTGTTAGTTTTGCTCAATGCAATTAAGTTTCTTTCCCCTGCAGATTCAAAAAGGGGAGGTGAGAGGAAAAGATATTAGTCTGCCTGGAAGGGATGTGATAGTTCACCATCATTTCAGAAGAGGTAATCTCCCATTAAACAAGTACCGAAGCTTTTGTGGAGGCATAGGATTCTAGCTGGAGCATGCATAAAAGCTGCGAGATAACCTTGTAGCTGCTGAATTCAATAGCAAGGCGTGTTTTAATTCCAGTCTGGATATTTGCTTGGAGACACTGCTACTGAAAAGAAGAGTATTTCAGGATATTGCTTTATTTGCCCTGCACTCTGCGTGGACTTGATTCACATAACTTTGCATTCAGCCATGGGGATGGTTTCACGTCGAGATAAGCGTGAAAGGACAATATTTTATGTGGGTTCACATCGTGTTAAATTTTATGGGGGTTCACATCGTGTTACGGGATTCTGCAGCTAAACGTGGGGAAAACGTTGTCTTAAGCCGTGTCTTCAGTCTTAAGCCGTGTCTTCAGTCTTAAGCCGTGTCTTCAGTCTTAAACCGTGTCTTTAGTCTTAAACCGTGTCTTTAGTCTTAAGCCGTGTCTTTAGTTTGCTTTAAGGTGAAGTGTCTCCATCTCTGCTTTGTACTGCTTAATTCTCAGAGACCAGCAGTCCCCGAGTGCAGGGGGTTCGTATGCCAAACGCTACGTTATTTTTTTTTCATTTAAGATCCCACAACAACACGCGGAGTGAATAATTCCGTGGGCTGAAGGTTTCCGTGCAAATAAAAGAAACCTTTGCCAGATATGTTTGCCTTTGTGTAACACCAACATGCACCATCCACGACTAATTTAGCGACCTTGCCTGCTTGCATTAAGGTTACAAAAACTGCTGCTACTTATTACAACTGCGTGGCTTTGGTAATTTCTGCTCGTTTTGCGGTTTGTCTGTGGTATATTCTGACATTTCTTTCTTTTTTTTTTCTTTTTTTCCTCTGGAAAACCTCCCCACTGACTCTGCTTTTCAATGCTTCTCTCCCTCTGCATGCTCAGTCCTTCCTTTCTCTCTCCCTCCTTCTCCCTCTGCCTCTTTTTTTCTTTCTCCCTCTCCCCTTCTGCATATACGTCCCCTTCTTTTGTAAGGATTCTCTTTAAAATATTCCCCCAAAGTCGAAAAGCCAAGCTGCTTTTTCCCCTCCACATGTCACAGCCCACTATATTAGCAGCCCTGCAGAGTAAGTATTTTAAAAATGGGAATAGATAAAAGAATGATGAGTGTATATATTTTTTTTTTTTTTCTCGCGAACATAAAAATAACCGTCATTGGAGACTGGTGATTGACAGATAAATTGGTGTCGATAAAGGCCAAAGAAGACATTCTGCTCCTGCAGGAATATTTCCCTTTAAGGGCTCACATAAAGCAGGGGACTTAAAACGGAATGAGGAATAAATTCAGTGGGGGAGCGAGTCGATGACTTCTCTCTTCGAATTTGGAAAATCCGGAGTCCCTTGACAAACACCCCCCGTCATATTTTTGTTTTAAAGCCTTCCCTATTTTTCGAGAGGGAAATCCTATTTCTACCAGCAGCGAGGGCAGCCTTGGGCATTATTGTTTGGGGTTTTTTTGCTCGAGCCCTGTGAATTGAGGTGCAGGATTTTATCCTGGCTCAGCTGAGGGGGTAAGTTTGGAGAGGCTGGGGGGGGGTCTCCTGGCAGCATCACTCCTTCTTGCCTGTTTATCCCCGAATCTGCCTTAATCTCTTTTCTCCTCCTGCTTGCATTTCCCACGCAATTTACTGAGGAAGGAAAAAAAAAATAATAAAAATAATAACTGCAGAGATTTCTGCCGTGTCCGTGCGTGGGACTTGCCCAGCCTGGGCAGATCGCCTGTCACTGGTGCATGCTGCATCACTGGAGGCACCCAGCCCACCCCCCCGCCTGCCTGCCCTCCTCTCCCTTGGAGGAGCCCCCAGCGCTTTCTGAGCCCACACTTTCCCTTCTTCTTGCAATTTTGGACCATTTCCCTCCTTGTCCCCCCAGCCCTGGAAAACACGAGGTGATGGAGAGCCCTGGAGAGCCCAGATAATCCATATTTTTAAGGGGTTCGGTTTCTAAAAAAAAAAAATCATGAGACGTAATTTTTGGTTCGGTATCTTATTTTTTTTTTTCTTCCAGAGAAATCGCCTGACTCCCTTCTTTCAGACTCCAATGGGCGTGAGCTATTTACCTACCTGTCTTTCCTTACAAAGGAAAGGTTATTCCCTCAAAATGCAGGCAGGCTATCACCGATTTTTTAACGCTCCCAACTTCTTCAATCGATTTGGTGCAAAAAGAAAAGTTTCCAGGCGTTACCAAAAAAAAGAACAAAAAAAAAGAACAACAAAAAAAAAAAGAACAATCATGTGCCCCACACATATTGTTGCTTCCTCCTGATACGCAAAAGCTCTCTCCTCCTCAGCTACATAGCTGAAACTCGGTCCTACGGTTTTATTTAATGAACGACACATTTATGAACAATCAAATGATCCTCGTAAAAATTTTATTGAAGGACATAAAAACATCCACGACTACTTGCCGAATAATGCAGCCTTTCACTGCAAAAGCTCAGTCTTTCCTTTTTTTTTTTTTTTTTTTTTTGGGGGGGGGTTTGTATTATTATTTCCCCCTCCTCTTTTCAAAGATGCTCCTCATACTAGATATAATTTTTTTTTCCTCCTGAAGACACTTATTTCTTAAAGCAGGACTAGATGTGCCTGTGCCCCACGGATTTCTCAGCTGCTCAGCAGCCTGACGATGAGACAGCGCTGCAGAAGATGACAAAAGCCCCCTTTGCTTTTAGGTTAAAAGCTTCTCCCCCCCCAGCTCCTTTCTACAAGTGGGGAGCCCACCTCCACCGCACTTCTCCCCTCTCCCCTTCCCACCGATATTCAATTTAATGTATCCATTAGAGGCTAGAAGCTGCAGAAGCAAAGGACAGAGACAAATTACGTCAAGAAATAGTTCCTGGACTACCTTCCACAATTACCTTCCACCTTCTTCAGCACCAGGGCAAATCTCACCCCCCCCCCACCCGCGGGCAGAGCATCCCCCAGCTGAGGACCGGCCGAGCCTCCCTCCTCCCCATCTCCGCCCCGTTTCCATCAGTTTTAGGAAAAGCCGGGTCGCGTTATTAAAAAAAAAAAAAAAAAAAAGGCAGGAAAAAAAAAAAAAAAAGACCTGCGGATTGATCCACGCTATATTTTTGGGTAAATACAATCACGTGAGGGCGGGCAGCCAATGGCACACTGGGAAAGGCTGAAAAAATAATTACCTGCCCTGATTGTTCTATGAGAAGATAAAAAGTACACATACAGTTCATACAATAATCTTATGAATGTAAAAGAGGGGGGAACCATGTCGGCTTCTGGCCCCATAAGCAACTACTATGTTGACTCCTTGATAAGCCACGAAAACGAAGAGCTCTTGGCCTCCAGGTTCCCCAGCACTGCCTCCCACCCGGCTGCTGCCCGACCGTCAGGATTAGTCCCGGACTGTGCCGACTTTCCGTCCTGCAGTTTCGCCCCCAAGCCGGCCGTTTTTACCACCTCCTGGGCTCCCGTCCACTCCCAATCCTCCGTGGGCTACCACCACCCCTACGCTCCCCAGGCACCCGTGGGGGCCGAGCCCAGGTACATGCGGACTTGGTTGGAACCCCTCGCCGGGGCCGTCTCCTTCCCGGCCTTCGCCCCCGGTGCTCGCCCCTACGGCCTCAAGCCCGATGCTTTCCCCGGGCGACGGGCGGAGTGTGGCCCCGCCGACGGCCGCGGCTACGCGGACTACATGTACGGGGCTCCGGGGGAGCTGAGAGACAGAGCAGCGCAGACAATTCCTTCCCCGGAGTCCGAAGCCATCGCTTCCAGCAAACACAAAGAAGAAAAGCACGAATTAGACCCTAGTAAGTCGAAGTCATTCTTGTTTACGACCGGGGAGGCATTACGGCTTCCAGGACCCTACTCAATAAAATGAAATTACCTTAGAGAGCCCGACCCTAAAACTCCAGATACGCAGGAAGATCTGGGGGTTTGAGCGAGTCCGCCTAGCAGAGCCGGAGAGCGAATATCTGTATTTTGTTTGGGGCTCTTTAGTCTTTTTTTTCTCTTTTTTTTTTTTTTTTTTGCAAGGGTTGGCGGGGGGGATGCTGTTGGCTGCTTTGCTCAAATATTCATCACCTTCCACCGGGGGGAATTGAAAAAAAAATTTTAAAAAAAAAATAGAGAAGGAGAGTGCGTGTGTGAGAGGCAGCGAGAGGGGGGGTAGCAGAGGGAGAAACCTCTTCGCTTTCAAATATTTCCACTTTCAAAGAACAAGGAGGAGTTGTAGCTGGCTGGAAGCGAACATATTTATGTGGGGTTTTTTTTTGGGAGGGGAAAGGAATACAGCTGGATAAATGCAGAGGTGTCTCTTTATCTGTTTTTAAAATCAATAAAAGCTCCACCGGTGCAATTATCCATAAAATGCTCCAACACGTGGGAATAAAGGAAAAGGTGGGTGCCCTGGGCGGGGGGCCGGGGGTGTGTGTGGGGGGTGTGTGTAGGGAGAAGTAAGGAGGAAAATTGGAATTGTAAAGGCATAAACTAACTGTGTGGAGGTAGCTGAGGGCAAAAGGCAGAGAGCGCAGGACATTGGACCATACACTTGAAGAAACATCTTCTGCAGCCCAAGTGAGAGAGGGAGGGGGGCGAAAAAGCTTAAAAAAAAGAAAAACAAACCAACAACCAACTCAGCCATCAGGAAACCTTGAACATTGTAGGGGCAGGAGTCAGGTAACGGCCACCATCACCCTCACCTCCAGGCTGCAGCGCAGGGGCTCTGCAGAGGGGACCAGCTCCTGGGGGATGCAGGCAGGAGGGCAGCTCAGCTCCTGGGATTAAAAAATAAACCCGAACCCCTAAACCCCAACCCCTTCCTCCCCAAACCCTCCCGGAGAGGAACTCAGCATCCGCGGGGGATGCAGGAGGGATGATGCGGGTGCACCCGCCGGGGTACCGCACACCCCCCGCAAACCGCTCGGCCGTGCCCTGGGTTTGGTGGGACACCAACCCCCCACCACCACCCTTCCCCGGCCTAAGATGCGGGTGATTTCCGAGCGATAAAGCTGGGTGACAGCAGCTGGGAGCACCTTGGTGCCTCGGTATCTCGCTGTCTATCTGGTAAGACGCTCACACCTCTATTTATGACAGGCGGGCTGGTGCCAGGCACCCTCGTGATAAAAATAAGTCGAGGAATCAGGGGGTGAAAGTCGCCCCTTGGCTGGCAGGCAGCTGCCTAAAACGGGCAGAGGGGGAAAAAAACCCTTATCCTAAGGATGGGTTTGCTCCCCTGGCCAAGCTGTGGCAGCAGCGTGGAAGGTCCTTTAGGTTAAGGAGGGAGGAAATAAAAAAAAAATAAAGCCAATTTCTGGGAGCCAGTGGGACATCTCGCGTGTCATCCTGAAGATATTAAAAAAAAAAAAAAGAAAAACAAACTCGGCTTTCCAGGTCTGGGAAAGCTTCTAGGGAAAGTATTGGAGAGCTGAGGTTGTAAAAAGAGTTTATGGGCCTATGAAATGGTGGGAATTTTGACTTTTTATGACTATGTTCTTAGATTACTGCTGGTAGCAGTCATGTGGATAATTATTATTTTAAACCCATTGCTACAGTTTTATTTAGTGAAACTTTTATGTGAGAACAGCAGCAAAAGAGAAGGAAATGACCCCTCCAAAATAAACAGATTAAACTCTTCTGAAGGTCACTTAAAATATTTAGGTAAGATTTGCTAATTAAACAGGTTTCTTCCTATAGATACACCAGGGCGTGGAGGGGGGAGGAGGGAAGAAAGGCCAGCTGTATACATTGATTTTTTTCTTTCCCCCCAAAAAAATATAAAAATCTTCTTTCTCAGACAATCCCGTCGCAAATTGGATTCATGCGCGCTCCACGAGGAAGAAAAGATGTCCTTACACAAAGTATCAGACCCTGGAACTGGAAAAAGAGTTTTTATTCAATATGTACCTTACACGGGACCGGAGGTACGAAGTAGCCAGAGTCCTTAATCTCACTGAACGCCAAGTCAAAATCTGGTTTCAGAACAGGCGAATGAAAATGAAGAAAATGAATAAAGAAAAAACCGATAAAGAACAGCAATAAAGTTGGCAAAGTCCAGGCAATGAGAAACGAGGGTGGAGAGAAAAAAAAAAAAAAGGAAAAAAAAAAAAAAGAGGCTGTTTTTGGGGGTTGAAATGTTTCTGACTTTGAATGTGCGGATGAATGTTTAGCATTATAGGCAAACACAGCAAGCGTTTTGGGACACGAGTCTTTTCTAAAATGCAACTAAATAAAAGAAAGATGTCCGGGGGGTTTGTTTTCTCTTCCTTTCTTCTTCCTTGTTTTGTCCTCCTCGCAAAACAAACACAAGAAGTACTTGAATTTTTTTTTTTTTTTGTATTTTATTTCATAAATTAAACTTATCCAGTATTTTTATTTTTTAATTCCGCGAGCTCGTGAGTGAATATTTTGTACAAAAGAGAGGAAAAAGAGAAAAAAAAAAAAAGACTGAAGGGAATATGGCTCAATGATGTTCTGTCATGGTGTTGGACGTTTCTGCTGTACTTATTTGTGTATTTTATTCTCGTCTCAGAACCGTTCTGTAATATTGTTACGTTCGCTATTGTAGAGCAGCTCTATGTAAATATACCTAACGTCACGGGAAAAAAAAAAAAGGAAAAAAAAGAAAAAAAAAATCAGTATGTAGGTGTCTTTTTATTTAAAGCCCTTTGCAGAGGAGCAGCCCCGGGGCTTTGCCAGGCGGTGCCGGTGCCTCGGCGGGGCGGACCCGAGCATCCCCCGCAGCCGAAGGAGAGCGGAGCTTTCTGCTTCCTTCCCCAGCACTTTTCCATTTCAGAGTACCATAATAAAAAGGCGCTGAGGTAAGGGTTCTATGTGCCATCAATTTTGAGATTGGGATAATTAATTGTACTAATTTATGACCCCAGGCAATCGAAGGATATGTAAAAAGACTAAATATGGATGCTGGGAATAGAGGAGCTGGCAAAGGCATCCGCTCTCTGCCATCCGCTCAGGGGGAGCTGCTGCCTTATCGATGGGTTGCCAAAAACTTGGAGGGTTGCTGGAAGTGCTGCAGCTCGCAAGACAGCCCAGGAGAAGGACAAAAAAAAAAAAAACAAACCCAGAACTGTCTGCGGTGGAGAAGGGCTGGGGAGGGAGGAAGAAAGAGCAGGGGAATAAAGAAATAAATGTGTGGTGATGCGGCAGGCTGCACATTTTCGGGGTAAAGAAAAAAAAAAGGCAGCCCCCCCGCCCCTTCCTTTGCCCTACACGAGGGAGATTAAAAAAATAAATAAATAAAAAAGGGTTGTTGGCTGCGGAAAGGTCAAACCCCCCCCGTCCTGCCAGGGCGAGATGGGGCTGGTGCTGCAGTGGGTTGTGCAGAGGCGAGCAAACCCGCTGCCCACAGCGCCTGGAGCCGGGCTGCATCAATGGCTCCTGCTCTGGGCGCTTTCCAGGCTGCTGAATGAGGAACAAGAGGCAGGAGCTTGTATAAAAAATGAGCAGCGAGGGATGTTTAATCATAAAAACTTGTTATAGGTCCCTTTCTTTAATGAAATGAGTGGAGCAGCGTTTTAATCTTTCTAATCAAAACCAGATCAGGCGAGCGAGATACGTTTGTCGCCCTCGTCCCAGTTCCTCCGAAATAAAAAAATCTGGAAGCGATTACTTCTGCTGATCTCATAAAATATTGCTCTTTAATATTTCTTGCTGAAGCATTTGGAGGTTTCTTTTCCTTTCCCCTGATTTGTGTCCTCGCTTTTAAAGCGGGGTCTATTTTGGTCACCGGAGGGGGACAGGCGCACCGCGGTCTATCAGCGGAGACATCCCTGGAGCAGGGGAAGCTAAAAAGCCTTTTTACAATCCCAGTTTTGTGCTAGGTCTGTTTGGAAAAAACCTTAACGAGCGCAATGAAATGGTCAGGTTAGAAAACATTTTAGCAGAGCGAAAGATTTATGGACAAAAAAAAAAAAGGGGGGGGGGGAATCTTTCCATCTAAGTCATGTCAATTCATTTTTTAAAATATTATTATTATTATTTTCCCTCCCATCTGCTTCTCTCCCTTCGTTCATCCCGCCTCAAATAAAGAATAAAATCCTGCAGGGTCTGCAAGCGGCTCGCCCACGTCCTCTTCGCGAGAGGGGAGAAATCATCCTCGTTTTATCATTATTAATTAAGAGGGGGGGGTAAAAATTAAATAAATCCCGATCATCATTTGGACAGGACTTTGGAGGCAGTTTCGGACCCGGCTCTCTGGAGGGGCTTGTCAGGAGCGTTTAGCGATGTTGAAAAGACATGATGTATGGAAGTTCATTTTGGCCCCCCTTTCATTCAAGCGGATCTCATTTCCAGTGCGACCACAGCCTGCTCCCTCCCCCTGCCTCCCCTCTCCCTCCCTCGCCAGTCCCCCCCCACTCCCTCCCCAGCTTCCCCCCTCCCTCCGCAGCCCCTCTCCCTCCCTGCCGCAGTCATCCCTCCGGCCAGACCCCCATTCGAGCCGGCGGGCAGAGGAGGAGATGCCCCTTTGTCTCCACCGAGCTGCTGGTTGGGGTTTTCTTTTGTTGGTGGGTTGGGTTGGGTTAAAATCCTGCCGCAGTTTTAGTTCATGTGCAAGGCCCCCGGTATCCTTAAACCCCCCCCTCCCCGCTCCGTCCCCCGGTGAAGGGTTACACCAGTTATAAAATGCCATTTGGCCCTGCTGGGAGGCTGCGCTGGTGCGGCTCAGCCATTGAATTTCTCCTCCACAGCAGCCAGAGGAGAAAAAAAAAAAACAACAAACCCCAGTGTGGCTTCAAATAAATAATAATAATTTAAAATATATATATATATGCGGCTCGCACCCAGCAGCACACCCTGCGCCCAGCGTTTCCCCGCATTAGTGTATCAAAATGCTCCAATTTGGGCATTCTTTGACATATGGCGCGTGTGTGCAGACGCATACTGATACAGCTATTGTGTGCCGGCGCTTGTGAACATGCACATGTATTTCTGCCCGGGGAGAGATGCGCTTTAGGAGAGAGAAAAAAATAATAAAAAAAAATATATATAGTATATAAGGTTCTGGGAGTGGTGGGTTTTTTTTTTTTTCGGGTGCGTGTGTGGTGTGTGTGTGCCTGGTTTGAAATCTGCCCTTTTGTAAGGCACACAAAACCGACAGGACCCTACAGCTGTCCATAGGTACATTTCCGCAGCCAAAAAAATGCCACTTTTACAACTCTGTTTGTCTCCCTGCTATGCGGGGCTGAATGGGAGCGAACAAAACAGGACCCTAGATCTGGCTAGACGTCTGGCTTTAATTGTTTTATGGTTTAAATAAGGTGGGTGCTCTTCTCTTTGAAACCGGATTATTGGAATGTTTTGTCTACAAGCTACAAACAACAGACCCCCCTCGGATGAGGGGAGGTAAAAAAAAAAAAAAAAGAGAGAAAATCAAACCCCAACTCGAAGCTAAAACTGATAAAAGCGGGGAGGTGGGGAGGGGGGGGTGGCACATCTGGTGGGTTTGTTTGGCCCCGCGTGCGTGCGCTGCTATTTTGTTGTTGTTGTTGTTTTTATGGGTGAGAAAAGGGGGAAATGGGGAAAAAAAATAAAGGGGGTGAAGGGGGGGAAATGGCTTTTTCCAAAAATCCTGCCCGTGTTTGAGTGTTTCTGTTGGGGTGGCCGCACTGCGCTGCTGAAGGGTCGCCGCGACCCACCCCCCATCGTCCCGGGGCACCGGTAAGGGATTATCGGTTATAACGCACCGCCCGGTAACCCGCGGGGGTCGGTGGGGGCCCCCCCCACCCCACCCCGCCCGCCGCGCTGCGCCCCGGTGAGGCCGCGAGATGGCGCTGTTGCCCAATGTTAGCGCGGGGCTGCGCGCAGCGGGGAGCGCCCCGCACCCGCGGCACCCCCGCACCCGCGGAAACGGCTCCGCGCCCGGGGATGGGAAGGGGGAACGCGGAGGTGCTTTCCTTCACCTCCCCACACCCCGCACAGTGCTGAAAACCCGCATAAACAGCTTTTTTTAATGCATTTTTTTCCCCGAGGGGAGCGCGGAGCCGCGCTCAGGGCTGACATCTGACAGCGCGGGGAGCGCATAAATGCATAAAAATGCTTGCGCAGAGAAATTGCCTCTTTGGAAGTGGTTGTGGGTTGGTTTTTTTTTTCCCCTCTTTATTTACGCACGTCACGTATCTCTCCAAAGCCTCCTCATTTTGGGGTGGGGAAGGAGGGAATGACATTTTTCAGTGAAGGTCAGGGCAAAGAGAGAGGGGAGGGGGGGGCATAAAATAAACTCCGGGAGGGTACAATGAAACACCTAAAAGTACAATACAGCTAAAGCTACATTCAAGCGCACGCACCCGCAAGACACATCAACCCCCCCCCCCCACATCCATCCCCACACCTAAACACGGCCAAAACAGTAAAGACAAAGAGCAGCACTTTCCCCAGACAGTAAATGTCAAGATATTTCCCTGAAATAAAAAAAAAAAGCAGCAGGCAATTGCGTATATCTTATATATCTTATTTCATGAAATCTGGAAGGGGGTGGTGGGTCCTTTCTTTCCCAGCCACTGAAGGCAAACATTTATTTCCCAGCCTAAGGTAGGATTCTGGAAGCCTCGCTGCACCTTTGCTTGCTGCATCCAGGGATAACGAGTGGAAAAATGCAGCAGCTTTTCCCAATCCCAGCCCCAACTGCCCGGATTTGACAACTTTATTTTTTTTTAACACTTTAATTTACACGGTTGCCCTTACTGCATGGGCAGGCAGTGGGCTTTTAAAAATAGAAATGCTATTGATTAGGGGAGGAAAACGGTCACCTCGACTATTAGCTGTTAATTAAGGAGCCTCTGTCCCTAGTTGCTCTTTTCATTTTTTTTGGGGGGGGGTCTCTAGGGAAGGGGTAATCTGGGGAAGGGGGGATGAGGTGGGTGACTTCTCCTGTAAAAATGAACATGGTCATCGTGCCGTCCTTGAGATTATTCGGGTATGAAGACTATTTCTTCACAGCAACCGTAGCTCGATTTTTTAAGAAATATTTTCACAATAGGCGGTGGAAAAATCACTGTTCCCCTGCATAGTTCATTGTCTGCTTACGGGGAAGAAAACCCCACCACATGCAGCCTTCCTAAATGGAAAAATGGACCCTCGATGTATGAAAATCTAATAAAGGTGGACTGGGTGGCTACTGGGTCTTTTCTTCTTCTTGGGAAGGTGTCTGCAAAAAAAAAACAACAAAAAAAAATACAGTTTCAACCTCACCAGAGGTTGAGCCACCCCATGCCTCAAAAAAAAATCGAGAATGTGACCTTTAGTGGGCAGAAAAACACACCTCAAACCAGCTTGGCGAGCGGAGCTGAGATGGTATTTTTCTCCTTCCACACTTGGAATCGGTCAGAGTCACCCAGGTCTCTTCTGAAAATAATTAGGCTGCTGGGGGTGTTTTTTGGTGGAAGAACATGAGGGAAAGATTTGAAGGTCTGTAGACTTTTGGGGGGAACACGGGGACTGTTCCTAACGCTATGTCATTTAATGGGTTTGGTATTTTTTTTTGCGGCTCTACAGAAAATATCCATTTGTGAAGTGTTGGTGTCGTGTATGTCCCCCCCCTCCACCGAAAAATTAACACGAATCCTGGTGATTTGATGTGATCTTTTAATGAGCTGAGTTCCTTCATGCAGTCGTAAAAATGAAGTGTCCGAAGGGAAGGGTTGCAGTGAGTGGTCACTTATAGTGCAAAAAGTGGGGGCGAGGGGCACCAATACCACTTGCAAGAGGAAAAGACGGGGGAAATCGCTACGTTGAACAGCGAAACGATAAAAAAAAAGGTCGATGGCTATTTTTTACAGGCATGCACAAAAGGCAGTACATACTTTCTGTCTCACTTTGCCTCTCTTTTCGTCCAAAGTAGCTCTCTTTAAGCAATGGTCTACTTTATTCCTTTGGAAGGACTCTTCCCTCTTATTTCCAGCCGTGGATTTTCAGTGGTTGGTTTGAAAGGAAGCAAGAGGGGGGAAAAAAAAAAATAATAAATAACTCCCCATAATTTTCTGCCTTTATTTTCTTTAAAGAAGGACAGCAAGAAGCAGCCAATCAATACGGAGACGCTTCCCTCGCCCGCTCGCTCCCGTTTTGCTTTTGTTTGCTTGTTTGATTCCAATCTTCCAACCACCATCACCACAATAACAACAACACACGCACACCCCCCCACCCCAAAAAAAAAGCCAAAAAAAAAAAGAAAAAAAAGAGGAAATCTGGGCTCAGCGACTCCAACCACACCAGAACCCCCCTCCCCTTTTCTACCCCCCTCTAGGTGGGACCAAGCCCACCCTCGCAGCCCCCCCAAACTCCAACACAATGACAACAACAACAACAACAACACCAGGGGCACCCCCACCATCCTCCCTGGCAAACGGGTGACCCCATGGGGGAGGGGGGTGGCGATGCTGAGCACTAGGAGAAGCTCACCCCGAATTTTTTTTGGAGGGGGGGGTGATGGGGAGGGCAAGGGGGGGCTGCTTGGGCTCCCTTTACCTGTTGAGGTTACCTAGGCTGACCTCCCAGCGCATGTATTTGCTGCCATCAGTGAAGAGGCTGCTGCTGGGAAAAAAAAAAAGGGGGGGGTTGGATATTAATGCGCACCTTCACCCTCCTCCACTCATTAGGTGTGGGTGCCCCCCCTTTTTCCGGAGGGGGTGTGTGTGTGTGTGTGTGTGTGTGTCCCCGACATACACCACCTTTTCTCCACACACCCCCCCCAAGAAAAAAAAAAGGCCCCCCAAACGCTGTCATTTGGCTGGCAGGAGGCTCAGCGTGGCGGAGGGATGTGTACATATCGCGTGTGAGGGGAGAGAGGAGGGAAAAAAAAAAAAAAAGATAATAAAAAAAAAAAAAAGCCACACCACCGGGATTTTGAGGAATTTGCCTGTGGTGTTAAAGGGAAGGAGCAGAGTTACAGAGAAATTGAGAGAGAGAGCTCTACCTACCGACAGATTACAAGAGAAGTCAAGAGCACCGAGAACCAACCGTACAGACACACAGAGGCACCATGAAACGCCTTTGAGATCGCATTAAAAAAAAAAAAAAAGCCACTAAAAAGCAGGACTTGAGACAGTCCAGGGACAATCTCGCACTAATCTAGAATTAAAGCCGTCTTTTTTTTTTTTTTTCCGTTTTTTTCCCCCCTTTTTTTTTTTTTTTTTTTTTTTTTTGCATGCGAGGGTCATGAGTTCCTACTTTGTAAATCCTCTCTTTTCCAAGTACAAAGGCGGTGAATCGCTGGAGCCAACTTACTACGACTGCAGATTTCCACAAAGTGTTAGCAGGAGCCATGCTCTCGTGTATGGTCCGGGCACTACTGCTCCCACCTTCCAGCACCCTTCACACCACGTCCAAGAGTTTTTCCACCACGGAACCTCCAGCATCTCCAACTCTGGATACCAGCAAAACCCATGCGCCTTGGCGTGTCACGGAGACGCTTCTAAATTCTATGGATATGAAGCTCTACCGAGGCAATCGCTTTATGGTGCTCAGCAAGAGACGACTGTTGTACAATATCCTGACTGTAAATCGTCTTCCAACAGTAACTCTAGCGAGGGACAAGGGCATTTAAATCAAAATTCGTCTCCCAGTCTCATGTTCCCATGGATGAGACCTCACGGTTAGGACCTTTTTTTCCTCCTCCTTAAATGTTTTCCTTTATTTTTTCTCTCTTTCTCTCTCTCTCTCTCCTCTCTCTCTCTATCTGTCTATCTATATATATATGTATGCATATCCAGGCACAAACATATGTATAGATCTATAAACATGCACATACACACGTATGCATACATATATATATACGTGAAAATATAAATATAAGAGGCGTAGATGTAAAATATGAAAGAAATGAGCAGTTTTGTGCTAATGTTTCTTCTTTTTAGGAAGACCTTTGAAAGCAAACAAGACAGCAGTTACTAGAGAGCCAGCAAGGTGATTCCCTGCAAAAGGCTTAAATCACAATAAAGTAAAACTTGTTTTTTATTGCTTGCCTTGAGGATAGGCAATAAGATACAGCTCCCACGAGGTTATTTGCATGTTGATAATACACTGCTCTTTAAAATGTCATATAGCCTTTCATAACCGCTGGGAGATGAAGCCTGAAAGGTGGGAACTTGTCTAAGTATTACTAATACTTTACATCTGTTTCTTAAAGCCTAGAGATAAAAGTTTAAGCAGAAAAGGAAACTTAGCTCAGAGCTATGGGGTGGGGTGAAGGAGAACAGCTTGCTGTCCTGGGTTTAAAAAAAAAAAAAAAAAAAAGGGGGTGGGAAATTCAAAATAATTTGGGCTGAATGGAACTTTGCTCATGTGAAGTCCAGATAATTGCACAGAAACCGAAATACTTCAAAGTACAAGTTTCCCCCACCTAAGGACCAAGGTTGTCTAGAAGCCTTGCTAATTCAAAACATGTGAAGGTTGGTGTTAATTTTAAGGACAATCAGAGCCCCAAAGTTTTCCCCCTTACCCCCACCAAAATTTAACAACAAAAAAAAAAGGAAAATAGAAAGGAGTTCTGGCTAATGTAGGGAGGATGTGGCCCAGAGGCTGGGAGATAGACGCAGAGGAAAACATGTTATTTATCTAAGCTTTGACCTAGAGGTAGTCTCAAGGATGCAAGCATTTCCAACTGGAGCATATTTTTTTTTTTCCTGCAAATAGATTGTTTTTCTCATTAAGAAAGGACGGTGCAGAAGGAAGTGCAGGGGCTCAGCTGCACATACCTCAACCTCTTTCTTTCTTTTTTTTTTTTTGGCTATTGCTGCAAACGTCCACCTCGACTTGTTTCAAATACAAGCTCTGTGTTTGCACAGGCAAATAAATCCCCATCTCTGTCTCTGTGTGATTCACAGACACACAGCCCTAACCGAAAGGACGGGGAGAGGGGATTTAATAGAAAATTCCAATTCTCAGGGCGAAATATTAGGGAAAAGGAGGACCCTGAGTCTGTATTTTGGGGAAGAGAATTTGGAAAAGGAAACAAGAGTTGGGCATTTTGAGGAAAAGAAAGAAAGAGAGGGAGGGGGAGAGAGAGAGAGGGAAAGAAAGAGAGAGAGGAAGAAGGAAAGAAAGAAAAAGAGAAAGGAGGAAGGAAAGAAAAAGAAAGGAAGGAAGAAAGAGAAGGAAGAAAGAAAGAAGGAAGGAGAAAGAAAGAAAAAGGGGATGGGGAGAAGGAGAAAGGCTGGAGAGATTTTGATGGTGAACGATGCACCTTTCATAGGAAAATATCCATTTTTGATAAAATGGAGCTGCCCACCAGGACTCCCCATCCAGAATCCCCTTTTAGGAAACTGGAAAGGTCTCTTTTGTGAATGAGCTTGACACACACCTCCCTGCACCCAGCCAGAGCTGAACACTCCCCAGGCAGAGCCAGGGAAGGGCAGCTGCCTGTCAGCATTAACAGCAACATCAGCCCTCTGGTTATTAATAATAACCCAGCGCCTTCCCTTTAGTGCCTTGAATATGCAAAGGGTTGAGGGGGCTTTTTTTGGGGGGGGAGGGCAGCAGTTTCTCTAGGAAAATTAAGGTGAGGGGGACTTGGGGAGGGGGGGAGCAAAGCCTCCAAAGGGGGGAGAAATAAGAAGTTATTTGCTGTTTGTGTCCTACAGCTCCCGGAAGACGCAGTGGCAGACAAACTTACAGCCGGTACCAGACCCTGGAGTTAGAAAAGGAGTTCCTCTTCAACCCGTATTTGACACGGAAGCGGCGGATTGAGGTCTCTCACGCCCTGGGACTGACCGAGAGACAAGTGAAGATCTGGTTCCAGAACAGGAGGATGAAGTGGAAAAAAGAAAACAATAAAGATAAGCTGCCGGGGGCCAGGGACGAGGAGAAAACGGAAGAAGAAGGGAATGAAGAAGAGGAAAAAGAAGAGGAGGAAAAAGAAGAAAGCAAGGACTGAGTTCTCAGCCCCTTGAAGTCTCGTTTTATGGCAGATGATAAATCGAGATGTTTACGACGGTCATTTGCTTTTATAGAGTATAGAATGGAGAGGCTCACACAGCAGTAACTACCTGTCAAACAGTTGTAGCCTTTTTTATTGTCATAGAAACTTCCCCTACTTTTTTTTTTCCCCTTTTTTTTAATAGCTGCGTTTTTAGTTCAATAAATACATAGTTGGCTTGACTGCAAGACCAGGGGGGAAAAAAAAAAGAAATTAAATGATCCAGCAAAGCAAAGCCACCCCCAAGCCCCAGCAGTCCTAACCCAAGCCTGGAAGCAAATGTCACTGCTCGTCCCCTGCTCCCTCCGCTCCCGCCTGCGAAGCTGCACACACGGATGGGTGCAGAATATGTATTTATGCGAACATTTTTGCTTTTTTTTTTTTTTTTTAATATTTTAAGCTTGGTTTTGCCTCTCCCGAATGACCCTAAGGGAAGTGCCAGGGTGCTTCCAGCTTCCTTAGCTTGTTTGTGTAGTGTCTGTCTATCTGTGGAGATCTCCATTCCTACCAGCCATTTATCAATTCCCCTCGGAGGGGCCAGTCCTGCGGCCCCTGCCAGATAAGAAGAGGAGCTTGGAGGGTGAGCATACCTGGTAGCGCCCGCAAACACACCCCCCCCCCCATAGGTTCCCCCCATTTCTATAGGATTGAGGCTTGTATATACCTTGATAGGCCAAAATACACAACCCAACCCCTTCCTTGTTTCTATAGGCGCTGTTTACCCTTTGCCTGTGTGAGCACTCGAAATTCTTCATGTACTACCTAAAGGGAAAACCTGCAATAATTATCAAATCTATTATCAACAAGGGGCTTACGTATTCTAAATTTTACTTGGTCAGAATTTATTTAAGAGAGAGAGAGAGCGAGAGAGCTGTGTTTTTGCCCTGATGCAAGCTACTAAGTAGCATAAAATAATAATAAAAATACAATAAAAAAACCCAACCAACCTTGTATTGTACTTTATCACTACCTATAGAAGGAGTCATGCTTTGAAAGTATTTGTAATGCGGTTTTATTGTCGTTTGTTGCTGCTTATTTTCTTGGAAAAAAAAAATAATAAAAAAAAAAATCCCAACAACTGAAACTGCCTAGTTGAGAACGCACAGTATTGTATTATTTTATTGTGCTTATAAAGTAGTGTAGAACTAAATTGCACTGAATGTATAGTTATCTATTTGTCTTGACTTATCTGTTAATGCAACATGCTCGAAACAAAAAAAAAAAAATCGTCATTTGTTTTATGTAAAAGCATAGTTCTGCGTGTTCAAACTCTGAATGTAGCAATTACCGCCAGAAAAAGAAAAAGAAAAAAAAAAAACCCAACATTTCTGGACACCGTGGATTTGTATTGTATACGTGAGACATTACGTAAATAATAATAATAATAATAATAATAATAATAAAAGATTTTAAAAGGACTGCGTTGCCTACAGTGCTATGTCTCTATTTAACAGCACCCACACGTACACATCACTCAGTGCGCTCCGACTAATATCTCATCCTTCACCTCATCTTTGGCAGGCTTCAAAAACCAAAGCTCATCTTTATTTGGGAGGAAATCAGAACAATCTTGGCTCAACCCCGAGCAGCGGAGGTGGCTCGGGCAGGGGGGGAGGATTCCCCCCCTCCTGCCTCCCTTGGCCAGAGCCTGAGCGGGGCATTTCACTGCTGCGATGGCAAACGCTCATTAAAAATGGCAATGTTGCTGCTAATTGTCTGACTGAAGCTGTAGGTCCAAAAAAAAGAATAATAAAAGCAAATATTGCAATGACTCCAGCACTGTCAAGTGGTTCTTTGCTGTGGGAAAAGCTCCTTCGTGGGGTGGGAAGGGGGGAATAAAGTGCATAAAGGGGGTGCGGTTGGATTTTTTTCCTTCTCCCAGCTGCGAAGTGGGATTTGAAAGATCTGGAAAGTGCAAACCCCTGGTCCTGCCTGGCTCCGGGCTCCAGAAAAAGCCTCTCCTTGCTCGGGCTGGGCTGGCGATGAGGCAGGAGCCGCCGTTTTTCCCCCTTCCTGGGCGCAATCCGGTGCTCGCAGGCGATCTTTAGCGAAAGATTGAGGGACTGGAGGGACAGGAGGTGTGCGTTAAAACCTGCGGGAACCCGCGGCGGCCGACTGGGCACCTCTATTTCCTGTATTTCCCTATAGGAAAACGTCAAAAACATGAAGTTGGCAAGAAAGGAGTTTATTTATTTGTATTTTTTTCCGCCCCAGGCGCAAAATCCCTTTTATTCTTCCCCCAAATTCATACCTTCTTCCCCATGGACACCACCCCTAACGTAACACATCCTTTTATTTTACTACTATTATGATTATATTTTATTTTATTTACAGCAAAACCTGGCGGTGATGCCTTCAGGTCTCTCTTTTCTCGGATAGGAGATGAACTTTACAGATATTTCTCTTAACCACCAGCCTCATTGCGTTGAACGGGGTCTATTGATCTGTAAAACCGGGTCTATATCTCTCTTTTTTTTTTTTTTATTCCCCTTGCCTTGCTGATAAATGGACTACATCATCTAGAGCCCAGGGATGCAGAAGTAGACGGGATGTTTACCCAGATATTGTAGATAAGGGAGCACAAGGCTCCTCACACACAGCCTGATGCTCTGAGCTATGTCTGGAGGCTCCTCTGTGGGCTTCAGACATTCTTCACCCAAAACCCACCAAGCTTAAAGGATTTAAATGCCTCAGGGGTTGAAATTGCTGGACTCTGCCCGGGAGGGCTGGGGGAGATAAAAAAAAAAAGAGAGAAATACCGAAGTTGTGCGACGCGCAGGAAAAGGGGACTCGGGTGGGTGCACCGGCACCCACCGCTTCTCCCTTCCTCCCCCCCCCCTCATATTTGCAGCGCTGGTCGCACCCCCCAGGGCGAAATGGGGCTGGGGGGGGGGGGGGAGAAATGCACCAAAAATGGCATCAGCGGGGTCAGATCCTGCCCGGGGCTGGGGCTGAGCGCCTGCGTGTGTGTGCAGCTCCCGTGGGTGCCCACTCCCGAATTGCACCAAATACCGATGCAGGCAGATTTCCCCTCGCTGCAGAGCCTGCAATGTCCTCGGTAACCGGCGTTAATCTCCCCAGAAATACATAAAAAAACAGCAGTAAGGTTTATTCTAGACTTTTCCATGTCGAGGGCAGGCACGGAAGGTAAGCAGTTTTATTAGTCATAAAAGAGAGTGGTTTATTCTAAGAGAGCTTTTCATTTTTTTTTTCTTAGGGGATATTTATCCAGCGTTTACAACAAGGGATTTTTAATTTTTTTTCTCCCCCTCGTTTGCTGTCACAGGATGGAAGTGTGCTCATTCATCCCAGCCATGAAAAAATCCGCAGAAATCAGTGAAAATGATATATATTTTCTGTTATGTTACTTAAAAAAAACCCCAAACCAACCACCAACAAACAACCCAACTCGTGATAAAGGCTTTGCGTAGAAAATATCCTCCCAACGAGGGGGGAAGGAGAGGGAGAACTTATCCAAGTGTTTAAAAAATAATAAAAGAAAAAATAAAAAAGAAGCTGCATCCGCACTCTATCCATCATATTTAAATCCACAAATCTAAGTAGTTTTATCCGAACGAATACTACGGAATGACATTTATCTATCAAAAGGGTCTGGAGTTAAATTATTGAAACTACAGCTGCAGCAGTTCGTTTTGGGGTAAATGTTTATGCTCTGTAGTCAACACAAGAGAGTCGCATCTTGAGATGACATCCAGTTATTTCTGTAATCACTCCATCATTTCAAGAGAAAAAGAGAAGAGACCATTTTATGGGGGAAAGTAATTTGAAAGAAGATTCGCTCTCCACAAAGTGGCTTATTCAGAAATGATCATAGCTTGGGTATTACTGAAATTAGACTCATCTACCCGCCTGAAGTAAGAAATATCGTCCTATTCCAGGCTTTTTATTAGCCAATCAAATTTCCTTCGGATCTCCATTTGTGATTTGTGAAAAATATAATTCCTCGAAAAGCTGAGTTTGAGCATATTGCTTATTTTCCCTTAATTTATTATTCTAATCACAGCCGCCGCCGTGCCATAATGCAGCCATTAGGCGAAAAAATTCGTTTAGATTTTATACTCCGAAATGGGCACGGATTATATTTGAGAGACAACGAATTTCTCGGGCATTAATTTTTTTTTCTTTTTTTTTTTGCGCGGATGGAGGCGAGAAAGGAGGGAGGGGAGGAAGATGCGCGGGGGCGGAGGTGGGGGGGCGAAACTTTGTGAGCTAGATCTGTACAAAAAAAAAGGCAATTCTGCCCCATTTCTTTTTTTTTTTCTTTTAAGCTCGTCTTATTTTTTCCTCCTAGACTTAACCCCCCTCAAATTCACTGCTCTTTTATTCTCCACCCCCAAAAATACCTTCGCTAATATTGGGAGAGACGGTTTATACAAGGGGGGGGCTGATGGTAGGAGCGAAACGATGGTCCGAAATTCTCATTAGCGAATGTGCGCCCAGGTTACTTTCTGCCAGCCAGGATTAAAATTTCCTTCTTCACATTATGGAATTTATTATCTTGTCCGCTCGCTGGAAAATGGGATCTCCATTGTGCTCGGGAAGCTGTTGTGGTCGGAGTTTCCCCCCTCGTAACTTTTAACTACCTGTTATAAAATTTATTGGTGGTTTGTAAAGTGAATAAAGTAATTTCCCTTCCATCCGGTTGTATTACAACCTTTGTGTTGTTTGGGCAGACAGACACGCATCCAGCCAAGGGGAGAAAAAATAAATAAATTCAAGAGGCAAGGGAGTGAGACCCCCCCTCCACACTCCCCCCTTGTCTTATTTTCCTCAATTAAAATTAAATTAAGGCGCGGAAATACCTGAGGGGGGGGGAAAAATCCCTGGAAATGTGCGGGTACAGAGGGAAATGGGGAGGAAAAATTGCGGGGAAATATTTTATCGCCCGAATTTTTCTGGCTGCAGGAGTGCGGTGGCCCTGGGAGCTGAAATTTGGGGTTGAGGGGTGGGGAAAAAAATATATATATCTGTTTCCATAAGGAAAAGAGGAGCAGAAAGGCGGCTCCTTGCAGGGGTTTAATGTGGAGGAGCCCATCTGAGCAGGCTGGGCTTTGCGGTCGCCTATTTACACCGGTTGTGGTTCGCGCGGTGCCCCCAAAGCAGGCCTCGACACGGCAAAAAATGTCCCTCCCCTTCCAAATCAATATTTCCCAGCCCTCTACACGGCCCCCCCAGGGCTTGGGGGAAAAAAAAATGATAAAAAAATCAAAGGGCTAAAAAAAAAAATAATAATAATTCCGCCTTTTATCAAGTATCGCGTCGTGGCGTGGTAAAACAAAAGGCTGGGGGGCTTGAGGGAGGAAAAATAGCAAAGGGAAAAAAACGATTTAAATGCTTTTAAAACATGTATGTAGGTGTCCCGGCAGCGAATCATAAAGCTGAGTGGGTTTGGGGAATTTAGGAAAGGGGATACGAGAGTTTCTGGGTCAATACCGCGCCTTTGGCTCAAGTTTTTTGGGTGTAATTTGGGCAATTCCAGGTGCCCCCCCCGGGGCTGGGCTGGGCAGACGGGGCTCTGCGGGGTGTGCGGGGATGCGGGGGCCGGGAGGGGTTTTTTTTTGCGGGGGGGGGGAAGGTGGGAGGGCAATTTTTTGCCCTGGGAAGGTTTCATTTGCGGCGGACACACCCTTTGCGGAGATGCCTGGCAGGGAAATCCGGGGTGGTCAAAAATCGTCATTTTCCCTATTTTTTTCCCCCCTCGAGCATTTTGTCCTTGATTATTAATTAAACGCTTTGAAAATTAACATGCCCTCGTCGTTTAAAGTATTCATTTTTCAAATCCAGCGTGCTCCATTTTTAATCTCCACTGCCTCTCTTCCTCGATGTTTTCCTATTCCCCCCCCACGCCTCGCAATTAATTACCAACACGGAGACTAATAACGCCCAGCGCCAAAGGCCAAATCTCCTTAGTTAAAAAAAAAATGCTGAGAATTAACCCCAGCATTTAATAAGCATCTAATTAAACCGAATCTATCTTTAAAAGAAAAAAAAAATAAAAATCTACCCTTCCTTGTATTAACGCAGTCGCTTAAAAATAAAAAAGGGGGGACGGTGAAGGGGGGGGGGGCGCAGAGGGGGGAAAAAAAAGCGAATATTAAAGCAGAATTGTATAAACATGGCGACAGACGAGAGCATTTGCACTCGTCACAAAAAAATGCAACGCATTCCTGGTTGTTTGCAGAAAATTTACAGCTGAGCAATAAAAGTTTACGACTGAATCACAAGTTGGATTGGCCACAGGAAGTCATGTGGACTCCATCCATGAACGTGAACTTTTTATTGTGGTTTCTCTTATGACTCTTTCGCAGTAGTCTTTCCTTTAACAGTCCAAGCAGTGCCAGGGGTAGGATGGTATTTTTCCCCCCCTTAATTATTAGCGTGATGATGATGATTTTTTTTTTTTTTTGGCTAAAAAAAAAAAAATTCTCGATTTTTTTTTTTTTTTTTTACCCCCCCCTCCCTCGTCTCCTTGGGGTTGGAATTCTTGGTTGCTTTGGGCATTTTGGCATTAATGAGTTTACTGCTGCGTCTGGTTGCCGCCTCCTATTCCCCACCCCCAGGGGCAAAACGCAATGCATTTCCTTTGCAGGACGCGATGATGAGGGGGCACAAGCAGTTGTAAATACCTTTTTTTTTTTTTTAAGCCCAAAAAAAAAAAACCCCAGAGAAAGACAGATTCCTCCTCCAGCTTCCCCCATCCCTTACCCAACCAGAGAAGGACTGTTTTGCTTCTTTCCATCTTTTTTTTTTTCCCTCCCTTTATTTTTTTTCCCTTTTTTTTTTTTTTTTAATGTTTCTGTGGAGCTGAGCTGCAGCGTCAGTGGATCAGAAAGAGGGAGAGACAGAGAAAAAAAGAGAGAGAGTGTGAGAGAGAGGGAGAGGGGGAGACAGGAGCCTCTGGTAAGTGTTCCCTTATTGGTTAAAATGTGTAACTAATGATCCATAGCCCGGGTGTTAAGGATAATGATGCATCGTTGTGCGAGCGAGGGGTGTAGCTTGGATATGAGGGAAAAGCTGCTGCGGGGCGGCAGAAATGCGGTTAATTCGGAGGGGGGGGGATTAAAAAAAAAAAAACAAACCAGGATTTGCTGTTGCTGATGTCATATTCGGGGTGCGGGGAGGCAGGTCGGGGGGCTCCGGGGGATGGGGAAAAGGGAGGAGGGGGGGTGTTGTGGGGTGGGGGCGCGTTGGAAGGAGAGAGGAGGAAGGGGGGGGGGAATAAAAATACATATGGATGGAAAAATGAATGCTCCGAACTTTTCCTTTTAAAAAAATAAATAAATCGGGGGGGGGGAAGCGCATGCGCGGAGGGGCCGGCCCGGCGCAGCCCGGGTGGGGCGGCCCGAGCTGCCGGTAGCGCCAGAGTTAATGAGCTGCGCTCCTAATTGTGTGCGCGAGGCCCGGCCTTGCACGCCCATTGTCCCCCCCCTTCAGCCTTCAACCCCCCCCCCACCAGCCCCGGGGCCGCCGGCCGCGGCCTGCGCCTCTTCCGCGGGGCTGCGCGCTTCGCTCCCGGGGCAATAATTAATATTAAGAGCGAGCTGATTAACAATCAACTCTTTGCATCCCAAGGAGCTCGTCCTTTTATTCGGTTTTTGCAACCCGGGGAGGGTGTAAAGTTCTCGGGAAAAGGGGTTTTCATTGAGTTTTATAGAATTTTATGGAATTTAATGGAATTTAATGGAATTTTATGGGATTTTCCCCCCTGCAAAGGAGCGATTGAAACAAGCTCCGTGTCGTAAAAACTAATAACAACCATAACTTTCAGGAGCGCTCTGCTTTTCCTGCGAAGTGGTTAACACGCTGTTGGCTTTTATATTTTATTTGCATGCCAGTCCCTCCCCTTTTCCCTTATTTTTTATTATTATTTTATTTCTTTTTTTTTCTTTTTTCCCCCCCCCTTTTCCTCCAGCAACTTTAATTCAGGTTTAACGGGTGAGATTTAAAGCGTGACCCTTCCCCTGCTAACCTCCCCATCTACCTATCCATCCACCCACCTACCCATCCATCATCTAATCTTATCTATCTCCCTCTATATACCGCTGCTGTGTAAAGAGACATATAGATGTATCTATATGTAATGTAGTGACTTCATTTCCTCTCGAGGTTGTATTTCTTTCCCTTTCTTGATAAATCCTCGGTGTTTCAAAAAAAATAATAATAATAAGGAGCGTGTGTGTGAGCAGAGATTTGCTGCTGGTGCTGCCAGCCTGGGCACGTATAGGGCTGGATGTATACATATATAGGGGCGGACATTAAATAAACCCTGTGGGGGAGGGGGAGCGGAGGCGATGGCAATTTTCTGGCTTATTATAAGCGGTTTTGGGGGTTCTTCCAGCGGGGGCCGTCTGCGGGAGGGGGGATTTGGCGGAGGAAAGGGGGGAGCTGGAGGTTGGAGAGGGAAGCTCCTCGCTTTCTGCCTTTTTGGGTTGGTTGTTGTTGTTTTCTGGTGGTTTTTAAATAAAAATGGCCTCCTCTATTTTAATTTCCAGCGCGCGTTGGCAGAGGTTAATTAGCGAAAGCGGTTTGGGAAGTTCTGGGGGTGGTTTCTGGTGGCGATGTGTGAAATTTAATTGGGGGGGGGGGGGGAAATTAGGGGAAAGGCCAAGAAAACCCCAAAAAAAGCCAAGTTTCCCAAGTTGGCTTCCCTTTTCTTTTGAGAAATCGGGTAAATCCTTGCGCCTGCCTTTGGGGCTGGAAATTATCGGCTGAACAAAACCGAGCGCTGCCGTTCCCCTTCCCCAGCGAAGAGGAATTATTTTATTCCCCTTGTCGCAGAGCGTTGAAAAAAAAATAAATAGGGGTGACAACACCCCCATTTATTTTTATTTTCCGAGCATTAAATAAATAGAGGGTTCGGGGATGGGATGCGGGGGAAAAAAGAGGGAAAGAGAAGGTTTTGCCTTGGTTTTGTTCGCTGGGAACCCGCCGTTGTGGGGAGGCTCTGCCTGCACCGCGCCTGGTCGTAAAGACATTTTATGAGCAAACAATGAGTGTTTATTGGAACCACATGATTACAGAAATGGGATCTTTTATTGTTTTCAGACTGAAATCCGTCTGCTCGCCCTCCCCGAGCCCCGGTTCCCCGGTTCCCACCGCCGCCCCCCATTAAACCTCCTTCCACCAGGCCTGGACACCACCCCCCCTCCCCAAACCAACTTTAAAATATATTGATTTTCTTCCTTTCCCTTGACGTCTTGTCATCCTTCAGACACTCGCAATGCTGAGAAACATTTTTAGGATGTAGAGCTGGAATAACGGGATGATTTATACTCTCCGTGATGGTTTTTGGTGGTGTTTTTTTTTTTATTATTATTATCCCAGTCTAAACCAGAGGAAATAAATTGCTGGTTTTATCTGTAACATCAGGGATTATAGGAAAATTGCCACGTGTTATTGACATGGATTTTAAGGGAATGAGATATTTTTCTTTGACAGATGTAGTCGGTGGAGAAAAAAAAAAAACAAATTAAAATCAGGATCCTACAGAAATTTTGAACTGGGAATTCCGCCGTCCCAACTGCTTCCTAATTTATTTATAGGGGCGTTTTATTCCGAGGTGTTGAGTACGAGCCTATTCGCGGGTGAAGGACGTAAATAAGATGTGTGCAACCGGAGGAATTTACATTTTATTTGAAGGCGGCCGCGTTTCGCACATCTACACCCGAGCGTAACTCCGGGTTGATACGATCTGCCCCGCGCGTGGGCGTTTATCTCCGCTTCTCTACAAGCGTGTTACGATCAAATATATCTATAAATACAGAACAGGAACGTGTGGGTGTTTTATTATGCCAAATCCGCCGTGTTGTAAAAGCCTGGAAAGAAACCTGTAACTACGAAGAACTGATTAAAAAGAAGCGATTTCCCAACTTGTCGTGTGAAGGAATTTCAGTTTGGGGAACGAATTAACCAAACCCTCCAGAAATAATCTATTTATTTATATATTTTTATAGATATATATAAAAGCAAACTCCACCGGCGTTAGGTGCGTGGTGCTGCTCGGATCGATTTGCCAAGGGGGTCCGTTTCTTTGTGGTTATTTCCCCAATAAATGTGATTTTATTTATTTTTTGGGGCTGTATTTCTACCCGGAGCTTTGTGCAGCAAAGGGGTTTGGAGTTGGTGGTTTTTTTTTTTCCTTGAAAGATAAATTTGTGGAGCTCGGCATGTGGAGGAGAAGAAAAGGCGAGGGGAGATAGAGGGGGAAATACACTTTGGGGAAAGATGATGCGTAACAGTGAGGGATCAAGAATTTTATTTTTTGGAGGAGATAGGTGGAGATCTTGTTACTGTTGTTGGTGGGGGTTTAATCCCTGCAGCTCGCCCTCTTTGGGGAAAAAAAAATGAGAAAAAGAGGTGAAAAAAAAAATATTCAATTTTCAGTGCTAGTGTTTGAGGTCAGGGCTAAAAAAAAATAAATTAAAAAAAACATTAAGGCCTTTCCTTATCGGATTTGGGGTGGCAGCAGGAAGATGAAGTGTGGACTAGGGATTTGGGAGGAAAAGTGAGGAAATGGGGGCAAAAGCACCCCAAAATTTGAAGAGGGTGATTTTTTTCCGGGGTGTGTGTGTGGGGGGGCAGCGTGACCTCCAGCTTCGGAGGGGGAGAAAGATACTGGGGAGAAGGAAGATGCTGGGGAGGAGGAAGGCGAAAAGCGGCCCCGTCTCCCCCCTCCTCTTCCTCCCCAGACACAAACACAATAAAAGGCCGAAATGCCCGAAATTGCGGGTGTCTGGCCGCAGTCTGCGGGGGACAGGCTGCTCGGGTCGCCTTTGTCGCATGGGGACACACCTTGCTGTAAAAGTCTTTTGTCCCCAGACTAAAGACCCCGCGTTTCAATGGGGGGCGGGGAGGGGAAAAATAAAAGGCGAGGGGGGGGGAGAGGAGGAAGAGACTGAGAGCAAAGGCGGAAAACAAAAAAAAAAGGGAAAAAAAAGACTAAAAACTAACAAAAACACCCCTAAATCCCCCGCCAGCCAAGGTCCGAGGGATGCGGGGGGACGGGGGTTTGTCCCACAGGTGGGGCCCCCCCGTCCCCTTCTCCCCCCCCCGCTTTAAGTGTTTAAATTTCTGCGTTTTTGTTTACTTGTTTTGTATACTGCCACCAAGTGACAGAAACTTGCAATTTTTTGCAGTTTGGTGCCTTTTTTTCTCCCCCCCCTCCTCTGTCTGTGTGTGTAATTGCGGGGGGGGATTATAGGAGGGGTGGGAAACAGGGGCTGGGAGAGGAGAGGACCCCCCCTCGGCTGGGAGAGGGTGCAAAGCGCTGCAAAAGCTTCTGCCATCCCCCCCAAAAATCACTTTGCAAAGAAGTTTTAGTACCTTTAACATTGAGACGTGTGTGTCCCCCCCGGCTCCCTCCCCACCACAAACTTCCCCAAGTTTCCCAAAGCCATTTGAAACTCCTCACTTGCGCTTTCTGCTAATTCAGGGCGGTTTTGGGGTTGGGTTTTTTTTTATTATTATTATTATTATTCCTTTCGTTTCGTGTTACCGGGGTTTAAATCATCCCAATGTACGTGAACTCATAAAAATAGATAAGGCATGTCAACTCAGGAACGGTATTTTCCCCCTGAAAATATGAGTGTATTTAAGCAAATCCTGAAATATTAAATTGTTGCTCGATTAAAGACGATGTAAATGTATAAATTCAACAAAGTGCTCAAGAGGTTGTCTCCAAATATATAGTTTAATTCTGCCTAAGTGATCGCCTCTAAAAAAAACCCCATCATTAAGGCAACTATTATTGTTTCCTGAATTATTTTTTTTTTCCGAGCCACCTATGATTAAATTTCTGCCTTCATATCTGCAAAGAATAAAGGATAAAACTGCCTATAGTTAATGACAACAATTTTTCACTCCTGAGTTATCCTTGCAGAACGCAATAACAGCCCACTCCTTTTTATTTTTAATCTACGCCCTGCAGAAGTAATTGCACCTCCACATACATGTACCTATAGATGCACGTATAGATACGCACATGTGTGCGGCAAAATGTCGCTTTTTATGATTTCACGCCACAAAGTGACGGGTGTGACGTCATAAGCGCCGCTGTCATTTTCTTAATTTTAGGGATTTTAGGGAATATTTCCACTCCATCACGAAAGGAGACACAAATTTTAAACAACATTAATTAAAAAGCTGAAAGGCACATTTATTTTTTTTTTTTCCCCTGGAAAGTTGCTACCTGCTACCTGAGCAGGTTTTACCCCGGTTTTGGGGCAAAAAAGGTATTTTCCGGCATCCGATTGAATTAAAAACCCCAATTTATCCCCACTTTTAGCCAAGGAGCCCCCGTGAATGTTCCGCAGCAGCCAGACACTTCCCTATAAACAAAGCCCCACTCCGCGGTTTTACATCCCCTAAAATATTAGGGATTCTTGGTTTATTTTCTCGCTTTTTTGGGGGGGCCTCCCCTTCCTCGCGCTGACGAGATTTATTCCGAAGCGCATTTAATCAGCAAATTAAATTTGAGGCGGCGGTGCAGGGAAGGGGGGAGTTCTCCCCCTGCTTTTTTTTTTTTTTTTTCGCTGCTGTTAACTTTTTTTGCAACGTGGTTACTTGGTAATTTAAGACCCAGCGAAGTCCCGTTTCCGCGGGGAGATTTCGGTGCTGCCTTCTTTTGTTGGGCTGAGATTCGCCAATAAATCTGGGAAGGAGAAAAATAATGAAATAAATCACACACACACCCCCCTTTCTATTAAAAAGAATATTTGAGAATTAAAAGCCTCCTTCCGTCGCGATATCAACGCGGGGGGAAAAAAAAAATCTAAATAAACGCTTAAAAGGGTCAGAAAGCGCTTTCAAGCCTCGGCGGAACGAAGAGGGATAAATTTCAGAAGTAGGAACAGATTAATTTCTCTTCCCCACACACCTCCCGGTTTCCTGGTTAGCAGACATGTGTTTTGACAATTGCCAGAATTCTCCTTTTTTTTTTTTTTTTTCTTTTCCCTTCCAACCCCTGGAAATGTGTGCAGCGACTGAGAGGGTCTGCAAGCGAGAAAACGCCTTTTTAATTTTTTTCCCCCCATTATTATTATTATTATTACATATTTTTTTTTCGCGCTGAGCGTTGCAACTTGAAGGGAGTCGCCCTGAACTTTTGGTGCACTTCCCTAAAGCAACTCCGAGAATAAAATAAAGGCAACAAGAACACGTTTAAGGCCATTTCCCACCACCACGCTGCTGGAAAAAAAAAAATCAATAGGAAAAAGCAAAGAAATGTCTCGTCTGGGCAACTCTACGGGGTGGTAAATACTCTTCTTTATCCACCCAGGGCGAAAACAAAAAGGGGGTTTGCGGAGGTTTGCGTTTAAAAAATAAAAGAGCCGAAACGGCGCTGGTTGGATTTTTTATCGGCCCCTTTTCTTGGAAAGATATGGGGGGAAAATGGGTGTTTTCGCTACTAATGGCTTTGTGCATCTTGGTGCAGAAAATGCCTTTTAATTAGCAAATAAACCTCCCAAACAGGCCACCCTCTTCCAAACGCGGTGTCTGCAGCGCCGGAATAAAACTTTAAATAGTCTATGAAGCTCTGAATAGAAGTATTCAGGGGAAGGAGAGATTTCATTGCTTTTCTTTCTTTTTTTTTCCTTTTTTTTTTTTTAATTAAGAGCTGCCCAGACTCTGACTCCGAGGTTGTAATTACAGAGAATAGAGACGGCTCCAAAACAATGCGAGCCATTTCAGGCTGGGGGAAGAGGTAAATAAACCTCCACATAAACCTCCAAGAGTTTGTTGTTGTTCCGCTGTTGCCCCCCTTTTTTTTGGGGGGTGTTGTTCTGCTTATTTTATTTTTTATTATTATTATTTTAAGCGTTATTTACAGCAAAAAGCAATCTTTGAGTAGGAAAACCCTGTTGTAAAGAGCAGGAATAAATTCCCAGCGAAAGCCCCAAATAAATAATTAGGACTCACGTGTGCCATAAATGTCAAGTTAAAAAAAAAAAAAAAGGAAAAAGAAAAAAAAAGGCCGAGGGGAGGGGGGGGAGGCAGAGATCCCAGATACAAGGTGAAATCAGTTTAAATAAAAAGGCTTTTAATGGCATCACTTGTATTTACCTCTAAGAGCTTCGAGTATTTAATCAGCCGGGGAGCGCGCAGATGTCAGCGGTGTGCGTGGGTGCGCGTGGGCCTTGCACACGCATAGGTGCGGGCATTTGGAGGGGGGGGATAAGCTTCAGGGTGCCCCCCCCTTTACTGCATCCCCCAAAGAGACGTTTTTGCAGCAGTTTACAGAAAACCACCCTCACGCTGCTTGAATAATTTTAATTTTTAAGGAAGGGGAGGGGGGGCATGTAGTGGCTCTGTGCCCCGGGCGGGCACCACCCAACCCCCGACCCTGACACGCGTGGGGGGGGGACACCCCCATCTCTTGCCCCACGCCGGGATCAGCCCCAAGTGGGGAACGTGGCTGGAAAGAGAAGAGAAACCCACGCACCCCCCGCCCCCCCCGAGCGGCCGCAGGGCCGCTGCCAGTAGCGGTATCTGCAGGCTGTTCAGGGAGGGAGGGGAGGGGGGGGGACACCGATTTGGATTTGTTTCCTTTCAGTAATTACTGAGGGATAGAAAACACATGTGTTGGGATTGCAGGTTTTTTTTTTCTTAAGTCTTTTTTTTCCTCCTCTCCTTAAATCAGTTCATCAATTCGCTAATTATAGCTGGGAGGGGGGAGGAAATCTCCTGACGTATTTTTTTTCTTTCTATTTTTTTTTTTTTTACTTCCCCCCCTCTCTGTGTGAACATCAGTGGGGGGAGAGAGGGGAAAAAAAAAAAAGGGGGGGGTGTGGGGGGGAAATATGGCTTATGAGTGAATGTTATTTCAGATTTCTATGGGCGCTTTTCTTTTCTGGGAACAAAGAGCAACTCGTATTAAAGAGCTACTCGAAGACTTGTACATATTTCTACTGCTGTGTAGCACTTTTAATAAAACATCTGTTCTTGCTTCTGCTGATGAGTTTACATAATTGTTTGCAGACCAATTTAACCAGAAAGCGCCCCACATATTCCCTCTGCATGTTTTCATGGGGGAAAAAATAAATACCTTTTTGGTAGTGACATATCTTGATGAAATACTTTCGAGAAATCCCCAAACTGCTAGAAAATATCAATGGGGGGGGGGGGAAAAAAATATCCAGTGCATTCAAAACGTGAGGCTGAGGAATTGCAATGAGTAAAACATACTTTAATGATGCCTCATTTGTATTTGCAGGAGCTTTTGGGGTGGTTGTGCTCTATTTTTTTTTCCACCCCCTCCTCTTGCCCTCCCTTTTCTCCCCAGAAACCTGGTTTTTAACGTGGGGAGAGGATTCTATTTTAAGTTTCTTTACGGCAGCTGGTTTCTGTTCACTATAAATCGACCAGACTTTTAAGACTTGCCCTCTGTTTAGAGAAGTAATAAAACACTTAACTTTCTCGACTCCTAGTCACACGGTTATCACACAGGTCTCCGATACAACAGCCCCCGAGCACCTATACAAAAAAAAAAGCATAAAAAATAGGGGGGAGCAAAAAAATAATAATAAAAAATAAAAATAATAATTAAAATAATTAAAAAAAAACAACTAGAAGGAGTCCTTCCAGAAACTCCTCCAAACTTTGGCAAGGTTGGCGTGGGTCTAAATGCCCTTCCATAGGTGCAGCTCCCCACGTCAATCTGCCCTAGCAAAGGTCCAGCCCCTCCAGCTGTAACTACTTTTAATTTACTCACCAAATTACACCGGGCTGTAAGCAATACATAAGGTAAGACAACACGCCAATAACTGCAAAGCCCTCATTCATCCAGCTCTCTCCCTCCAGTCCAGTTGTTGAACCTTCGCAACAATTTAATATCTGGAAGGAGCTTGTAGGGTCGGAGGGGGGGTGGTTTCCAAAGGAACCCTGCCCTGCAAGGACTGGGGTGCACATTATGTGCCCAGGGCTAATAATATTTACAACACATCCCTGGTTCTCCAGATCTGTCCAGCTGAGAGTGCCTCTGGTTGGGGGTTTAACAGCTCAGCAGAAGGCGGAAAGAAAAAAAAAATAAATAAAATAATAATAATCCCCCCAGTAATCGCATTTCTTCCTTAATTTCTTTATTCTCGCCTCTTTCTTTGATTCCAGAAATCCCCGGGCAGGCTCTAGGGAAAGGGAGAAAAGGGAAACGAAACTGAAGTTGGCTTTTTTTTGGGGGGGAAACCGCCTGTAAATCTTCCCCATGTCCATGAGTCTTATATCTGTACCAGGCTGGCTCCAAGTTGGGCAGCCTGAGGTGGGAGCCAGGCTGCGCTCCCCACCAAGGTCCATGTGCTAACTAAGATGGTGCACACTTCCAGCTATCTCCTTTTTGGTTAGAAACTTTATTTTTTCCCCTAGTGACACTCAGGGGAAGCCTTAACGTTATAGAAGATGAATACACGAGCTTTTTTTTTTCAGTTGTAGTCTCGTTTATGGTTTTATTGCTACCATTGATTACTTTGCTTTGTTACACAGAGGAAAAAGAGCATAAAATCCGTTGGCATCCGGGTTCCTGTTATAGCTGGGGAAAAAAATATACACACACCCCCCCCCAACCCTTCTTTGTCAGCTAAAATCTTTTAGGGATACATCGCTAAAAAAGGAATTAAGTCTATTGATTGAGAGGAAGACAAACAAATACTCTCAGTTTTGAATTGGAGTGTGCACCCACAAACCTTCCTCTCCCCAGCCCCCCGCACCCTCACATTTAAAATAAAAACGTGGACACGATGGAGGTTTTTAAAAAAAAACCCCACCACAGAGGAGGCCAGGGTTTCCCTGCCATAATTGAATTTTTAAATAGCAAGCCACCAGAATGATAAAGATACCTCGCAATATTTACAGATCAGCAGGTATGTTTTACATTTAAGGGGCAATTTATGGCTCTAGATTGAAATTAAAATTAGATTAGCTGTCTTCATTTCAATTAGTTCTAGGTGCAATCTACCCAGAGAAGCTAGAATATAATCCCCCCTTTCATCTAACTAAATATTTGCCATAGAAGTTTCCCAATCAGTTGTAAATATCTGCAGCTATAAATTGCTGCAAACACAAACACGAGGTTGCGTCCCCAGCCCAGGCTCCCCATTCCTCGCCAGTACAAATAGAAATCCTCTTTTTTTCTTTCTTTCTTTCTTTTTTTTTTTTTTTGCTGTTGTTGTAGTTGAAAACGTAAATATCCTCTAGCACTGAAAAGGAGCAGGGAAACGTTTGAGGGGAGAAATGTCAAAGTAGAGGAGAAATCTAACTTCCAGGCTAACGTGAGTTTGCAATGTTGGGTGTTGCTTTTCTGGATGTCTTTTTTTTTTTTTCTCTCTCCTCTCCCCAAGACACACTTTGGGAAGGCTCTGAAACACGTTATCAATTCAGAAGTCGCCATGTTTTCCCCCCTCTCTTTATGCAATATTTTCTCATCAGGAACACAACCATTTGATTCCATAATATTGACCAATACTACAGGAGAACAAGAAGAGGGGGGAAGAAGAAGAAAAAAAAAAAAAAAAAGAGGGTAATTTATGGCTTAATATTCTGTGGACATCTGAGATTTATTACTGTGAATTCTGAGCTATTTTATTACAAGATATTAAGCAAACATTTCTTTAAAAAAAAACCCCAACACAAAACAAAACACAAGCAACATAATGCACAGACACACAGACGGTGCTTCCAAACCCCAGTGTCCATCAGCAGAAAAGGGGGGTGAGGGTCGGGAGGGGGGGGGGGGGGGAAAAGTTAAGCCTGGCTTAAGAAATTTGTGCCCCCTCCCCACCCCCTTCCCTTCCAGCTCAGCTGCCTCCCGGGCAGGACCCCCAGCCCTGGCTCCAGGAGCGCTCCCCACCCCACCGCATCCTCCCCATCTCCCGGCACCCCGGGGGTGCTGGGGGGGTTTTGGGGGTGCAGGACTTACTTTCCATGCCCACTTAGTTTCAACTAGGGAATCAACAGAAGCAAAAGCAATTTTTTCCCTTTTTGACACCCGCCTCCCCATTGGCTCCCCCCGGGTCAGCTGACTTTGTCATTTTGTCTGTCCTGGAGCAGAGCCTTCCCTATAACAATCTAGTTCAGACTACAAACTGGAGACAGAAATAAATATTAAAGAAATCACACAGCCAGGTATAGAGGACGATATGAATTCCTATTTTACAAACCCATCTTTATCCTGCCATCTAACCAGTGGCCAAGAGGTGCTTCCCAACGTAGCCCTCAATTCAACTGCCTATGACCCTGTCAGGCATTTTTCTACTTATGGAGCAGCCGTTGCTCAAAACCGGATTTATTCTTCTCCTTTTTATTCACCGCAAGATAATGTTGTGTTTAGCTCCAGCCGAGGACCTTATGACTATGGATCTAATGCTTTTTACCAAGAAAAAGACATGCTTTCTAGCTGCAGGCAAAATTCTATGGGACATAATACACAGACATCAATCGCACAGGATTTTACCAGTGACCAAAACAGGAACACTTCGCAAGAACAAAAAACTAGCATTCAAATATACCCATGGATGCAGCGTATGAACTCCCACAGTGGTAAGTTTTACAGCTCGGAGATATAAATTAAATAAACTGAACCATCTTTACGACCTTCTCCCTAGCAGAACAGGCTGAGCGACTTTTTATGGCCCCATAAAAACAATAATATAGCTCCTTCACAGTTGCAGCTACAGGCCTTTTATTTGTTAAGTTGTTGCAAGCAAATATGGCTTGTTATGCTCTTTCTAATTAAAAGACTTCGAGAGTGTAAAATATCTATAATAAAGTGCAGCGAGCTCTGCTCGGGAGTTAAGCACAAAATATTACCGGGGTAAAAATAAGTTTTAATGACGGGTGCGGGAAGTGCGGCGGTGGCGGGTTCCCCGCACGAAGAGGGGCCGGGGGAAGCTCCCATTTGCCCCCCCCTCGTCTCCCTTAAATCCTCCAATTGGCAGAAATAATGTGGGAAAAAGAAATGGGGGGGGTGAGGGGGGGAGCAGCATCCCGGGAGAAAATGACCCGAGAGAAAATGCTGCGCGCACAAGGTTAATTTAATCAAAAAAAAAAAAAAAAAAGAAAAAAAAAAAGAGGTGTTTTATATTTTTTTTTTGGGGGGGGGGGGATGCTGGGGAGGGGGCAGGCGGCCGCGCTGCCGCCGGGGGTGTGGGAGGTGGTGGCTGGGGGGGGAGGAGGAGCGGGGCGGGCGCGGGGTTGCGCGGGGGCGGAGGGGTTGCGCGGGTGCGGGTGTTGTGTGTGTGTCTCTGTCTGTGTGTCCCCCTCCTTTCCCCATCCTTTCCCCCCCTCTCCGTTCTCCCGGGCTGACGATTTTTAGTCTGTTTTGTCTCGGCATCCCTAGGAGTGGGCTACGGGGCCGACCGCCGGCGGGGCCGCCAGATTTATTCCCGTTATCAAACCTTGGAGCTGGAGAAAGAATTTCACTTCAACCGGTACCTGACCCGGCGGAGGCGGATTGAAATCGCCAACGCTCTTTGCCTGACGGAGCGACAGATTAAAATCTGGTTCCAAAATCGAAGGATGAAATGGAAAAAAGAAAGTAATTTGAGTTCAACCCTCTCCGGGGCGGGGGGGGGACCCGCAGCCGCCGCCGCCGACAGCTTGGCCAAGGAGGAGAAGCGAGAAGAGACAGAGGAGGAGAAGCAGAAGGAGTGAAAAAAAAGTGACAGCTCGGCGGCAGGACCCCCCCCCCCGAGCCCCTCTCACCCCGTATTTATCACTGGCACAATGTTTGGCTACGTTAAAAAAAAGAAAAAAAAAAAAGAAAAAAAATCATAATAATTGCGGGGGGGGATTGAAAAAAAAAATAAGGTCTAATGTGGAAATGTGGACACCCCCTCCCCACCGCTACACAGTGCCCCCCCCCCCCCGCTCTCCCCAGTGACCCCCTCCCACCCCGCACACGCATCTCCACCATCGCCTATTTATCTAACTCGGGATAAGACTGTTTCAAGCCGCACACTCCCCCCCACCCTCCTCCCCATCCCTCCGCCTCTTCCCCCCCCCAAAATTGGGCATCCACCCTCCGCTCTGCCGGGGTCGGACCCTGCCCAGTCGCTTCTCCTCCCCCCAGCCAGAGCAATTCTTCCTCCCTTGGTGAAAAATCTGATTTCCCGAAGAAAACTCCTTCCACCTTAAATATAGCATTTCCAAGAGCATCCTCCTTGTATTTAAGCAGCTACCTGGGCTCATCACTGCATACTACAAACTGTGACAGTTTCTGTGTGAATATTTTTAACTGTGTTTGTGGTACCTGTATTTATATTTATGTTTAGCACTGTAATGTTCCACGGTATCAAGTGAATGGAGGTCTATAGCAGTAGAAAAGGGGAAAAAAAAATAATAATAATAATAATAAAAAAAAATCTTGTGTTACACCCTCTCATGTATAAAGGTCATGTCCAGAGGACTATGTTGAGTATTTAATAAAAACTGAATATTATTTTTAAAGTTTATAGAATGGCCTCTGAGCTTCAGTTGAAACCTTTCGTGTTGGTAACAGCCTGTTAGAAAGTTCACTTATCTTCTGTGTGTTGTTCCTGAAAATCAGCTCCCTCTCTCCTTTTTTCTCCCTCCTTCGTACCTCTCTCATTCAAGAGTATTCCAAAAAAAAAGAAGGGAGGGGGGAAATTACATTTCGCTTTGTCTCCTTGAATTAGTCTTGTTACTGTATTGTTCGGTGGCATCAGGAATCTATGCCATACCTCTCGCTTCATGATTAAAAATGGATTTCCAAAGTTCAAAACAGTATATATTTCTTATTGCACCCTCCTCAGTCAAACACCAGGTCAAAGGTTCTGCTGCTTTTTTTATTATTATTTTGATTTAATTCGAGCTCTACACAGCTGAGAATCCCCCAGCTCTGCGGAAGGACCCACTTCCCCCCCCTCCCTGCAGCTCCCAGACTCTATTTCGACCCAATAAACCTTTCCAGGGAGGGGGGGGGAGTCACTTTAATCCAGAAAACTCATCCTTAGGAGAACGAAAAATGTGGATATAACGCTGGGCAACAAACCCCGCTGCTGTGGATCGCAGGCTCGGATAACCCATTGCGAAGGCTGGATTAAAAAAAAAAAACAAACAACCTAAAACCTGCATTTTTCTCGCCTCTTTGTCACAGCTCTAATATTTGCTGGGCTGTTCAGTAGGTAGCACTTAGCCAGGGATGATATTTCCCTGGAAGCGGCTTAGTTCCCTTCAAGATGTTTTTTTTTTAATAAAACAACCAGGATTTGATGTTAAGTGACCATAACCAGGAAAAAAAAAAATGGGGAGAGGAAAAAAAAAAAGCAGCCCGGGGAGGTTTTTTCAGCCCATCCTTTGCTCGTCTCCAGCCTGGAATGTGCAGGCGATTTTTACAAGGCGCAGGAAAGACGAAACAGAAAAAAAAAAGAATTATATATATAAATCTCTCTTAAAACGAAAGAAAACAAGCAAACAGCATCAAGAACCAGGAGCCAAGAGCGTTTTGCAAGAGGGGAACGACCTGGCCGGGGAGCAGGAGGCTCCTTGGGTGTAAATCAGCCTGAATTTCAAAAAAAAAAATTAAAAAAGAAAAAAAAAAAACCAACAAAACTGAACATATATCCACAAGCACACATATATAACTCAGCGCCTATAGAGAGAAGGAAGGCGATATGTAACCCCCAGCGCATTCAAGGCATTCTCTGGCTGTTGAATGGAGCCGGAATAGAAAGAAAACGTGCTCAGGTCTGCAAGGCAAAGCCCGAAACGGGCTGGGGGGGCTCGGAGCTGCCCGTCTCCCACCGCCCCCCCCCGCTCCCTCCCTGCTCCGGAGCAGAAAGGAGGGCTGGAAATTCAGATTTGAAGGTATTTATTTCCCCTTCGCCGTGCCCTTTGAAGAGAGGGGCTGGTTTCTCCAGCGAGCAGCAGACAAGGAAGATCCAGGCTTCTGCCAGCAATAAATTGCAAAGAGACGGAGCGCGGAGGGGGGGGAAAGGTACCAGGAATGTAAACTTTGGCGCATCGGAGGAGCTTACACGCGAGGAGCAGCCCCTGCATAACGCTCAGCAGCTTCCCCGGCCGCCACCGCTCCCTAAAAACCTCGGAAAACCACGCGGGGAATGTCCTGCCTTCCACCCAGCCAGCAGAGCTTCGTGCAATTAAAAAAAAACCACGATTAAAAATGAGGCGGAGGTAACGCGCTGCTGCGAGCTTCCCCTCCTGGTTGCACCCACCGAAAAAAAAAAAAGAGAAAAAAAAAGTGGTTATTTTTTTCCTCGCGCAGCTGCGATTTTGGAACGGAAGCAACAAAACCCGCGGAAATGCGCGCAAGAATAAAAAAAATAATATAAAAAATAATATTAAAAATAATGTAAAAAGAATAATAAAAAAACAGTTGTTTTGAAAATCGCGGAGCGCTGCGCGGAGGGAGCCGTCGGGCGCAGCCTGCGCGGGGAGGAGGGGGGTACGCGGGGGGGGGGGGTTGTTGCGCGGAGCGGTGCGGTGCCACGGCGCAGCGCTAGGTGCCGCTGCCGCCTCGCCGTCCCGCCGCGCGCTCCGCCCGCGCACCCCCCGCGCACCCCCGGCGCCTTCCGCGGGGCGCTCATCAATAACCCGCCCCGGGGGTCATCAAGGCAAATTGATGAGTGGCCGGCGCCGTCACGTGACGCCACTTAAATATCCCATATTTGGGCAGCGCGGAGAAGCGGGGGGGGGGGAAAAAGAAAGAAGAATCCCCACCTATAAATTCTGCACTTTAGGAGGAACAAAACGCGCCCCCCCACCCCTGAACTTCAAAGGGCCACAAATCACCCTAATCAAAGCGGTCGCACAAAAAAAAAAAAAAAAAAAAAGAAAAAAAAAAGGGGGGGGAAAGAAAAAAAAAGAAGAAAAAAGAGGAAAAAAGAAAAAAAAGAAGAAAAAAAGAGGAAAAAAAGAGGGAAAAAAAAGAGGAAAAAATCCCCCCTCCCCAAATTTTCTTTTTCCCCCCCTTTTTTTTTTTTAATTTTTTTTCTCCCCTCCTCCGCCATGAGTTCTTACGTCGCCAATTCGTTTTATAAGCAAAGTCCCCCCGTTCCTGCCTATGCCATGCAAAGTTATGGAAATTATGGAAGTGTGCCTGAGGTTCAACCACCCAGGTACCGCTACAGTGGCTTGGATCTAAGCATCACCCTCCCCTCCTCCGGGGCTACCAACTCCCTGAACGGCTTGGACATGTCTGCAACCCCCCGAGCTAACCCCGAGCGACCTTCCTGCACGGTCATGGGTTCTTCAGGGCATCCTTTAGCCAGAGACGATCAAGCATCCCTAAATCCCGGGATTTACAGTCAGAAGAGTGTTAACACGACGCTGGAGGAGAGATCTAAGAGCTCGGGTGAAATCAAAGCTGAGCCCGTGCAAACAGCACAACAAGGAGGACCACAACTGCAGCAGCAACAACCTCCACAAATTTACCCCTGGATGACCAAACTACACATGAGCCATGGTAAAACTTTCACTTCTTGATTTTTTTTTTTTTTTTTTTGTTTCACAGGATTTTTTTTTTTTTGCCTTGGGTTTTTATAGGCCATACGGGGCAAATAATAAAAAACCTGAGGTCGTAAATTTTACGACTAAGGCATCAATTGCTCGTAAAACTGTCCACTAAAAGGCTTAGAGGCTATATACGCCCAAATTTATGACAGCATAATTGGATCATAGAAACAAAACGTGTATAAAAGGCAATATTCCATTTTTTGGGGAAGGGGGGGTTAAAAATAACTTGAAATACACATGTTCTTGGAGGGTGAGCTTTAAAAAAAAAAAAAAAAGACACTAGAAGAGAAAGGGGAGGAAAAGCGTGGAGAGATTTTCCCCATTCACCTTCCCAGGGCTGAGAGGGGGGGGGGAAGAGACGAGAGCCTCCAGAAAAGAGATTTCCCCCCTTTGTACACTTCCTTATTGTCCGAGAGGAAACAGGTTCACTTCTGGCTCATCTACATGCGTTTGATGTGGGCTTTAGAAAGGAAGGGGGGGACTTTTGGGGGCTGAAGGTGTTGGGGAATGAAGGATTCGAGGCTACTTCACTCCCTGCGTGCCCACAGCCCCAGCAAACTTCTGTATATTCTAGATTTGTAACCGGCTTTTATAATTTAAAAAATAATAATTAATAAAAAAATTTAAAATCCATCCAGAATTGCTTTGGCTTTTCATGCGGTGTCTTTCCTTCTTTTTTTTTTTCTTTTTTTTTTTTCTTTTTGTTGTTGTTTTTTCCCCCCAGAAACGGATGGTAAACGCTCCCGAACCAGCTACACCCGCTACCAAACTCTGGAACTAGAGAAAGAATTTCATTTTAACAGATACCTGACCCGGCGGAGGCGCATTGAGATCGCCAACAACCTCTGCCTGAACGAGAGACAAATCAAAATCTGGTTTCAAAACCGGAGGATGAAGTGGAAGAAAGATTCCAAGTTGAAAAGCAAAGAGGCTCTTTAGGTGGGATTGCAGGAGATGGGGAGGGGGGGGTCCCCTGCCTTTTATTTTTAATTTTGGTTGTTGTTGTTGGGTTTTTTTTTTTTTTCCTTTTCCATCTCTTCTGGTGGAAGCTACCTTGAGGAAACTTTGATTTTGGGGTGGGGAGGGAGGGAGCTGCTGGATGAGCTCTGGTCCGTACCCTCACAAATCCCTCAGACAAAGGAGATCTCTTATTAGTATGCAACAAAAAAAAAACCAACCCACACCCAACCCGACCCCGCTGTTGGCTTCATGCAAAAATTTAGTGTCTCGCTCTTTAGGTTGTTACTAAGTGTCCTAACCTGTGCGCTCTTTGGGGAAAAAAAAAATCACCAAGGAATAAATAATAATAAAAAAAAACTACCAAAAAAGCTTGAAAAAAAAATCCGCAGGGTGGCTGGGTCGTGTCCTCTCAGCTCTAAAAATCGCAATATTCATAGGAGAAATGGGAAAAAAAGGGCTGGTGAAGGAGGAAAAAAAGGAAAATAAGGGGGGAGGGAGAGAAAAAAAACCAGCCCCAAACCCAGTAAGTTTTGTGAAGTCCCAGCTTCGCTCTCTGATGGGAAAAGGAAATTCCTGCTGGGCTTTGCTGGGAATTGCCCAGGGAAGATGCTCCGGCACCTCCGCCTGGGCTCTCCCAGGTCGGAAAGAAAAATCTTCCCCCTCCCCGGGGCTCGGACCCCCCGAAAATCCACTTGTAAAACCCCGGAGAGGAGCCGGGGGAAGGCGGGGGTGTCCCTGGTGTGTGTTTACGTGTTTTCCTTGGGACTCGGCTGGCATCATTTGATTATTATTTGCATATAAAAGAAATGAATAGACTTGGGGAGGGGTGGGGTGGGGGGAACACCGATTTGTGCGGCTCCTCCGAAATCTCCGGGCAGGAAAGTGCAGCATGGGAGGTGGGGGAGGGAGAAATAACCTCTGGACTTAATATTATTGTGTATTTATTTGTTGCGTAATTAATGTAGATTTGCTAAATGCTAAGATATATATTAAAAAAAGCCAAGGCGAACCCCAATTTCTACATCTCTGTCTAAATTCAGTCCATTGCAGTACCTCCTTTTATTCCCCCCACCCCAATGATGTACTCGGTGTATTTATTAGTCGCCGTTTCGTTTGCAAAAGGGCGAGGAAACTTCTATTTTGTCATACGGAATAAACAGTAAATAATCCAAAAGTTGGCGCGCCGGGCAGATATTTCTGTGCTCCTTCCCCGCCTTGGAGGAGCTTTCTGCTCCTCTGCTGCTTTAGTATGGCGTTTTGGTATATTATTATTTATTTTTTTTAAAAAAGCCGATTTCGGGGGGGATGAAGGGATGCTTTAGCTCAGAGTATCCTTCTCCCCCCACCCTGGAAAAGGTACGTGCTGCATTTCCTATTTCCCAGAGCATGGTGAAGGGGGGAAAAAGTTGTTGGTTTTTTTTTTTTTAATTTGGTGATTAAGTGCTGGCTGGGCCCTGAGGAAGGTGAGTTGCTCCCTGTCCCAGCTCGGACTTTAAAATCTTTCTTTCTCTCAGGCTTTTCTTTCCAGGCTGGTGTCCTCGCCTGGCAGATGGCATTTTAATAGGAATATCGCATTAAAATTACCTTCTCTCTCTGTTTCTCCCTCCTCCCCCTCTTCTCTCCCTCATGTATGGTCGGGATAAAATGATTTTTACCCCAAAATCTGGCAGCCGCTGCCTCTTGCTGCAGGTTGGGCAGCACCTGGACGCGGGAAGGAGGTCCCAGTACCTGACTGGAGGTGACTGGGATGGGGATGGGGGGGGCTGTATGGGAATGAGGGGGGGCTCCAGGCCTTGCTGGACCCCCATCTCCCCAGGGGAGCAGCCCCCAGGGTGGCTGCGGGGGAAGGGGGGTGGGCTGCAGCCCCCTTCTTGGCTATTTAAATATATATATATATATTGCTTTTTAAAAATATATATATTATTTTCTGTCTGTGCTGAGGTGGAGGGGCCTAACGCGGAACACATGGGCTCTGCCCTCGGGGTGGAAACACGCCTTCCATGGGGTGTCCATACATCCCGGAGCCTCACACTTGGGTCCATATGGACTTCTCCATCCCTACAGCCATATGGCATAAGCGCGGGGGCTGAGAAAAACCTTCGTGGCGGGTCTCTACGTCCCTCCCCACGTGTTTTTCCACCCACGGAGCCATCGAGGGGGCCCAAACCCACTCGTGCCCCTGCCCAGAGGTGCGGGCACAACGCCTATAGGTGCGCCGGCGGATTTGCATAGGGCTCACCCTATATTTTCCCAGGCAGCTCGCTCCGCTGCGCACCCAGACGCGCACACGCAGGGTGACTCCTCCCGGGTCTTGCCAGCTATTTACAGGCGAAAACAAATGCTGGGAGAAGCCAATAAGCTCCATAAAACTTTATAGGATTTCCTTTACACATGGGAAACAAGGGAACAATTTCCTGAACCTGCAAAACAAAAGTTTCTTCCAGCCCCGGCTCCGGCTGCCTTGAGGGGTACAATTAGCACAGCGTGCTCAAGTGGGGCACCTCCTCATCTCCGAGGGCTTTTATTTGAATTCTGCTTATTTGGTTGGAATTCTTCGTATTTTATTTCCATTCTTCTTATTTGATTTGAATTCTTCTTATTTTATTTCTGTTCTTACTTTATTTCCATTCTTACTTTATTTCCATTCTTTATTTCAATTCTTTATCTCAATTCTTTATCTCAATTCTTTATCTCAATTCTTTATCTCAATTCTTTATCTCAATTCTTTATCTCAATTCTTTATTTCAATTCTTTATCTCAATTCGTATCTTATTTCAATCCTTACTTCAATCCTTATCTTATTTCAATCCTTATCTTATTCCAATCCTTATTTCAATTCTTATTTTATTTGATGGTTGTTATTCGTGGATGTTGGGTTCTGGTTATTTGGTGAGTTGCGAGCTGCAAAGATATTTAATTTTACTGTCGTTTAACAGTCAGTGGATAAAAATGCTCTTTTTTTTTTCTTTTCTTTCCATCTCCACTGTCATTTTCCCGTCGCTTTGGAGTGAAATACTGCAAAGCCCAGCAAGACTCGCCTCGCACATGTATTTTCTGCCTATATGAGAGTGGCTCCCCCACTCCTGGGGCCTGGGGTGATTTCAGGGGGGCTGGCAGGGCTCGGTAGCGATTCCAATCATCTCTTTTCAGATTTTTTTCTTTCTTTCTTTTTTTTTTTTCGGTTTTTATTTTTTCCCCATGCTGTGTAAACCTATTGACTGGTTGCTCAGGCACAAAACCCCTCTTGGCGTGTGCTGGTAATTGCTCGTTATTCCGTTCAATTTTCTCTTAAGCAATGTCTCCCCTTCACTCTCACCGGTATTATTGCAGCGTCTCTGGGTTATTATTTTTCATTCTGATTACATTTCGCACTCTAACAACACCTTTTTTTCCTCTCCTTTTGAACCGGGAAGCTGTCAAGGCAGCTCGGGTTTGTCAAGGCAAGGGTTAACCACCTCCCAGACCACGCGTGTTTTATCTGCGAGAGCAGGGGGGGAATAAAACAACCCCAAAACACCCTCAAAAAACCACTTTAAACCTCAAACTTTCGCATTTCCACCCTGCGGAGCGGAGTGCGGCTACTTATGATTAATTATTGGCTTCTCCTGCCCCGGGGAGGGGGGGAGAGGGGGGCGGGGGGTGCTCTCTGTACCCCTCATCCCTCTCTTCTTTAAGGGGCATTTTTCTGGGGGCTGGTGGGTGTTTGGTGGATGGTGTTGCTGGTGCTGTCTGGAAGAGATTTGCCTTTTTATTTCCCCTCTCGGCTGCTCAATCCCTTCCCAAAGACTCAAGTAGGAAATAGAAAAGGACTTACCTTGCCCCGTCATCCGTGTCAACCCCGTGAGAACTTAAAATGGCCCAAAAACAACAAACAAACCAAAGTTGCTTTTTTTTTTTTTTATAGCTATAAATCCAGAACTTGTTTGTTTGTTTGTTTGTTTTTTTAAAAAAAAGCAAAGCTCTTTTAGTTTCACCGAGAACATTAGCAGAAATACTCATGGCTTCTATGTGAATTTAGTAGTTTAAAACTTTTGAAGGTTATTTATGTGGATGGCCCTAAGCAAAAGCCCTGAATGGCTCTCAGGGAGCACGTGATGTCATTAAACTAAGTTTTATGGTTTGGGGGAGCTGACAAACCCACAATATATTTACATCATATATAATCTTAACTGTCCACCATCGCAGCTGCTAGAGCTGTTTAACGCTGGGACAGTGGGACAAGGCGCTTAGTGCGGAGCGCGGCGGCTGCGGGGCTCCCGGCGCAGCATCTCCCCGGCCACCCCTGTAAGTTCTTCATCATCATCTTCTTCTTCTTCTTCCTCACTCTCTCCTTTTCTTTTTTTTTTTTAAATATCTTTCGAATTATTTCAGTTTTGTGGGTTTTTTTTTGTTGTTGTTTTCACCTCTTTAGGAATTGCGAAACATTTTGAAAATTCCCCCTCCTTGCGCGAAAAAAAAAAAAGGGGGTGGGGGATGCGTTGGGGAGGGGGGAGAGTTGGAATGTGAGTTGTGCAAACCCTGAGATCCTGCAGGCGAGGATCTTATCTGGCAGGAATCTCACCCAACACCCCCCCCCCCCGCCCTTTATCCCCCCCCTCCTCACATCCCCAGGGCTGCTGGAGAGGAGATAAGGCCAAAGAAGGTCTATATGTTACTGGTTCAGCAGGCAACCCCCCCCTTCCCCATCAGCCCCCCCGAAGGTAGGCTGTGCGCGTCCCTAAGTTTCAACCCCGTCCCTGAGTTTGGGGAGTGGTGGGGGGGTTTATTTGTGGTGATGGTGGGGTGGGATTTATTTGTGTTTGAGGGGAGAGTTGGGCTTTGCAAAGAGAGGAGGGAAAAGGGAAAGAAAGCAAAAAAAAAAGGGGAAAAAAAGGGGGAAAAAATAGAACTATTGCAAGGAGAGTGAAGGAAGCGGCCGCGCTGGGAAGGGACATGCGCGGGGGGGGGGCGGGCGGGGCCCGCGCAGGTGCGCGGAGGGAGGGTCGCTCCGTGCGCGGCCCCACCGCACCCGGGGCGGGGTAGGGGGGCCCACGCAGGGAGGAGGAGGGTCTGGGAAGAGGGTGGACCCCCCCCTCGGGCCGTGAGGAATGTTTGGTGAAGCGATGGGGGTCACGCGTGGGGGGGGTTACGCGTGGGGCAGGGGCATCGCTGGGTCTGAGTGGAAGCTGGGGGTGAGGGAGCCCCTCCTGGAGAGCCCTTGGGGTGCCGGGGTGCCCCCCTCCAACATCCCGGGGGACTCTTTGGGGTCAAACTTCCCCGAGGAGCCTGGGTCGGGGGGGGCAACCTGGTGGGGAAGAGGTGGCTTCGCTCCCTGCTCCCCACCCCTGGGTGCCCCCCCTGAGGAGCGGGTCCTACAGAAAACAATGGGGCACCCCCTCCTCACCCCCCCCCCAGACAATGGCCGGGCCCCTATTGTTCTCCGGGGAGGGGGGGGGCAGATGCTCAGCTTTGTGTGTCCCCCCCCACCCTACGAGCCCCCATCCTGGTGTTATCCCAGGCCTGGCATTTAGGGGGGATGCAGCCTCGGGGGTGGGGGGGCACAGGTTGTATTTTGGGGGGGGGCAGCGCAGGGAGCAGAGGCCTCAGGGTCCCACCGTGACACAAGTTGTCTGGAGGGGTTTCCACCCGGGGGTGCACACGCATGCGTGCACACACATGCAAGCATGAACACATGTGTACATGCACAGGTCAGCGTGTAAATGCATGAACACGTGCACGTACATACAAGCGTGCAAATGCACACACATGTGCACCCCTATGCCAGCACACATGCAGACGTGTAACTACACGCTCATACACACGTGCATGCATGCACACACGTGCTCACACCCCCCCCCACAAGTGCACGTGCACACACAAGGCCTTGCACACACACAAACACCCACACCCCACATGCACAACCTCCCCCGTGGGTGCTGGGAGGGGCTCTGTGGGTGCTGGCGGGCTCTGGGGGTGCTAAGCCTCTCCCAGCAGCTCCCTTGCAAGGTTGGGGACCCCACTTGCATCCAGGACCGAACCCCCCTCCTCTGCACCCCAGGGACCACTGCTCCCCACCCGGGGGGGGGGGGACGGGGCTGCCCCCCACCCCAGGGTGCTTGGGGGGCAGCCAGGGTGCACCCCACTCCTCAGGCACTACTGCAGGATGACAGGGACATGGTGAAACACCCGGGGACCCCCAAATATTTTCCTCTTCAGAGCCCTATGGGGGCTCAAGCCCCCCCCCCCAAAAGCAGGGAGCAGCCCTGGGGCAGCCCCCTGGGACCTGTGCTCCTTTTGGGGCACCCGAGGGGGGGATTTTAAGCCCCTTCTCCAAGGGCCTTATCGGGGGACCCTCATTTGGGGGGGTCCTGCGGGGGCTGAGCTCTCCTGGGGGGAGCAGTTCGCCATCCCAGAGGGTCTTGGTGAGGTCGGAGGGTGGTTTCAGCGATTCTGGGGGGGCTTCTCTTCTGCAGGGGCCGTGTAAGCCCCCCCCCAGCCCTTGCTGCCCCCCCTTTTTGCACCCCCCTTTTGGCACCAGGGCCAGGGGCTGCACAAACCAATGCGGAGGCATATTTTGGGGGGTCGAGAATTAGTCTCCATGGAGATAGAGATTAATTTTTGCCCCAAATCCCACAGAGAAGGTGGATCCTCCCTCCCCACCCCGGGCAGATCCGTCTACCTGAGCCCTGTGCAGCAATGGGGCTCTATGGGGATCTATAGGGCTCTATAATGCTCTATAGGGCTCTATAGGGCTCTATGGGGATCTATAAGTCTCTTTAGGGCTCTATAGGGCTCTATACGGCTCTATAGGACTTTATAGGGCTCCATCGCTGGGGCGGGCGTGCCCTGAGCATGCCCCCTCCCCGAGGATATACCCCAAAATAGCATCAAAAATAATCAATATTCTCTTTACACTCCCCTCCCCCGAGCAGGGAGGTGTCCCCACGAGTGGAGGACAAGGCCACTGTCCCCAGCTCTCCGGAGTGGGTCCCTGGGGTCTCAGCATCCTTTTCTTGCCCCCCCACGGGAAGGTGCAGGTCCTGCCCTGGCCTGGCTGGGAGCTACGGGCTTGGGAAGGGGAAAAAAAAGCTAAAAATTAGAGTTATTCCCTTTATTCCGCGGTCGTTAATAGTGGGGAAAGGTGCTGAGAAAGAAAAAACGGTGCCAAAAAATCGGGCAGCTCCAGCCCAGGGGAGCTGGGAACACGCAGGGCTTGGGTGGACCCCGGAGCCCCCCCCCCCCCATCACCCCACAACCCACGGAAAGTCCTCGCGAGGCTCGTTTAAAAAAAAAAAGTGCTTTTGGGATGACACAAAGCGGCTCAAAACTTGGCAGCATCCTAAGGGAAGGGGGAGGATTTGGGGGGTAGCGGTCCCCCCAGCTTCACCAGGGACCACCAGAGCTTTCCGAGGGTGAAAGGGGATGTTCTCCCACGCGTGTCGAGGTTGGCCGTGGCAGAAACACGGGGGAGGGTCCTGGATTTGGGGAGAAAGAAGAAAGTTTTTTGCGCCCGACTGAAACTCGGCTCTTTTCCCCTGCGACCTCTCGTTTCCCACCTCTTCCTCTCGGTGATGGATGTTGGGGTCATTAAAAATAGATGCCGGGTTGGAGACATTTCTTCCAGATATTTTGGGGTTTCGCTTAAATATAATTTAATTTGAGTTTAGATGCTCTTCGCGTTTGTATACGTGACCGGGAGAGCTTCCAGTCGTCTGCGGTGTGAATTGCGGGATTCAAAAACCACGGTGTTCGTAAGAAAACCCCCTTTATAGGAACAGGCAAAATAATTTCCTGCATAATTGGACAGGAGAAAGAAAAAAAATAAAGTCTGGGGAATATAATTTCCTCGCATCCACCTCGGCGCTGGAAAAAAAAAGTGGGTTATTGGAGGGTGGATGGGAGGACGGAGGAAAGGCGGCTGCAGTAGGTGCAGCCCCGTGTTGCCATCCCATCATCTGGGCCTTTTTTTTTCCTCTCCCTGAGGTGGGGAAGAGAGTTTCTAACCATCATCTTCCATTTCCCCCCCCGCCCGTTCGCGGCAGCCAGGCTGCGGAGCCCGCCTGTCCCTGCACATCCTATTGATGGATTGATTTTATTGATTTATTATCCACTCCTCAAAGCGCGTTTCTATCAAATGATGTTTTGATCTGGGTTTTCCCGGTCAAGAGTTGAATTCCGAGTTATCGATTTATATTTTTCCTCCCTCCTTTTTGGGGGTGTGGGGGGAGATTTATTTACGATTTTTCTCTTGCCTGGCAGACACGACCCCTTTTCCCAGCAGGGACTGGGAATATCCATCCTCCCCATCCACTTTCCCTACTTTTAGGAAGGAAAGGAGAAAAGAAAATAAACACCCCAATTACTTTCGCTCCGGACACATCCTTTATCTCTCTTTATCCCAACCCTTTTCTTCTCCTTACAGGGAAAAGGGTCAAAGCAACACGGTTTGGCCAGACATGAACTAACCCCCACCTTTATTTCCGCCTATATACAATTTATTCATCCTTTTCTTCCCGCTTGGGCTGTGTCTATGTGCAGATTTATGTTACACGCAGCCATAGGCACCGGTACTCTGTGCGTGTGTGGGGAGGGATGTATATACGTGCAGTCTATAGGTGCTGGGGGGCTGCAGAGCTCGGGCTGTGCCCGTGTGTGCACACAGACCCGGACGCTTCTGTCAACAGACACGGGTGTATTTAAATGTTTTCTTGGCACTTAGCAGATTCCTCCGGTTCCCTCTCGGCAGTAAAATAATCAGCAGGGAAGGCGAGCGGCTACTGTTGACCTCTGGTATTTATTCGCGTCCAGGGCAGGATTTTAGAGTTTGTTGGAGTTTGGGGAAGAGTTGGAGCTGCTGCTCACCCTGCTCGAAAAAATGAAGCTGTCTTCTCTGTAGGTTTAGGAAAAATAAATAAATACAACCCGGAGGGAGTCAGCAGGATGCAGCACTGATTTTTATTTTTTTTTTTTTTAATTTTATTTTCAAGACACCAGCTCCCCGCTCCCTCCGTCCCGTGTCCCCCCGCCCCGCACTCGCGGCTCAGCTCCGGCCCCGGCTCCCAGCCGGGGATGGCCGGGGGCAGGAGGGCTCTGTGGGGCGGGGGGGACACAGCGGTAGGTGTTTGCTGGGACACCCCCGACCCGCCAGCCCCCCAAAACCCGTCAAGCCACATCGGGGATTTCTTTTGCCATCAATACACCTCCATCTCTGGGATAATTTCTTCCGCTCTTCTTCCTATTTTTTCCCTATTTTCTTCCTTTTTTCTTCATGTTTTCATCCATTTTCCCTCTTTTCTTTCTTTCTTTCTTTCTTTCTTTCTTTCTTTCTTTCTTTCTTTCTTTCCTTCCTTCCTTCCTTCCTTCCTTCCTTCCTCCTTTCCTCCTTTCCTCCTTTCCTTATTTTTCTCTCTTTCCTTATTTTTCTCTCTTTCCTTATTTTTCTCTTTCTTTCCTTCTCTCTCCCCATCTCTCCCTTTCTCTCCACCTCTTTTTCTTTCCATATTTCTCTCATTCTCTCTCTCCGTCTTTCTATACATCTCGTCTTTCTTTCTCTCTTCTCCCTCTTCTCCCCCACCTTCCCCCGCCCTCTAAACTCTGCTTTTCCACCCCAAACCGAAGGCACCTCCCTGGAAGCCCCCCCCCCCCGCCCCCCGAAAGCCCGAGCAGCCCCTTGGCAAACCCCAACACCTGGGGGATTTTTCCACCCCTATTTCTCCCCATTCACTCATTCTTGGGTTTATTTTTAATGCCCCCCCCCACACACAGACACCTTCCAGCAGCAGATTTGTCCTTTGTAGGGACCTTGGGGGGACACATTGTTTTTTGGGGGGGACAGCAAACCTTCTGCAGAGCTCAAACCCTCCTCTCCTTTGCGGGGGGACACACGCCGCCCCTCTGTCAGAGCCCACATTAAGGGGTTTGCAGGCTGAGCTTGATGAGTTTCTGTAATTAACAACGAGCTAGCTCGTGTCCCCCCCCTCTCGGTGCCACCTCATCCCCCCCTCCTCTCCTCCACACCCTGCGTTGGGATCCAGCACCCTGCAGAACAGTCCGCTTCACCAAAACGCCCCTCAAATTTGGGATCTAAGCAACTCCCCACCCCAAAAAAAGATCCACTCTGGTGCGTGTAACCCCCCGGGTGCCGAGAGAGATTTTTGGGGAGCAATGAGGGGGTTTCTCTGCTGGGGGGGTGCGCTGGGCATCCCCCCTCTCCCTTTCTCCCTTGGGGGGTTTCTTATTCCTCTGGAGAACACGGGGGAGAATTTTTTTGGGGGGAATAGAAAGGCCACTTGGGTGCGTGGGTTTGTCCGTGTCCGTGCGTGGGTTTGTGCGTGTCCACGCGTGTCCTGCGCAAAGAAAAATCCCCTTTTCCTGCCCTTTTCCTTTCCGAGGCAGGATAAAACCCTTTTGCACGTTGGAAAAGGGGGAAAATATTTACCTGCAGACTCAAGCTGACACTTTACATCTGTGTCTGCTCCTCTTCGGTACCTGCCTCTTGTCGGAATTAATTCGCTGTAATATTGTGGCGAAATAGAAAGCTTTAAAAAATAGGCTGGGGCTGGAGCGGCCGGGTCATGTGTAAGGGGAGAAGTGGAGTATGAACAAACCTATATTTTATGGGAGGCTTTCAGCGTGCCGCACTAACGCCTAATTCTTCACTTAAGCCCCAAACGCCACGCTCCGGGGCAGATCTGGGGCTTCAAAGAAGATTTTGGGGGAGCTGAGGTTTGAACAACCACTCGTAGGCTGGTCCTGGTAGCGACCCTCACCGTGTCCTCTGGGCGAAGGGCTGCTTGCCCCATTTTTTTTCCCCCAAAAAAATCAGCTCACCTTTCCCAGTTTTCCCAGCAAACCTAAAGGACCGGGGACGTCTTTAGCGTTGGGAAAAGGCGATTTTTTCCCCAAAAACCTTTACGGCCGAGGCAAACGGGCCGTGATTTCTTTTTTTTTTTTTTTTTTTTTTATTTTTTTTTTCCCCCAGGGAAGCAGCCGATTTCTTATCAGGTCGGGATTGATGCTGGCGGCCTGCTTCTCTATATCATCCCCGCGGCTCCTCTTGTTCCAGCCTGGCTCCCTTTGCTCCCGGGGCCGTGAGTGATGGCTCCCGCAGCTCCCCATGCCGCCGGAATCCTAATGGCTTCACCGAGGCAGGGTGGGGGGGGACACCCTCTCCCCCCATTTTACTGACAGGAAATTTTAGGGAGAACCCCCCCCACCCAAAAAAAACCCAACCCAGGGCTCGCCCTTCCTCAGCCCCTGTTGCTGGAGGCCCCCGCGGAAGCCACGAAACGTTTTATTAAAAGGTTTTGATGGATTCGCCTTGGGGATTAACTAAGATAATAGTTTATTGCACTGCGAAAGATTAAACTGAAAGTACCCTAGTGAAAAAAAATAAATAAACATTAAAAGGAGCGGGGAGAGCCTTTCCTAGCCTTAAATCCCTTGTTTCCCACCCTAACAAGGGTCCCCCGGGCTCCAGGGTGCCCGCGCCGCCTTCCCGGGGAGTTATTATTCTTATTATTGCAATTAATATTAAGATTTAAATACATGTGATGGCTCGGCGAAGCGGTTCGGCAGGCTCCAGGCTGCGGGTGCGGAGGGGACATCATCCCCCCATCCCTGACCCCCGGGGGAGCAGAATTCCCCCCTGGGAAAAGCCCGATTCCCCCGCCTGGCTGCGAGCTGTCAGGGCCGGGGGTGCGCACATGGGCGCGGAGCTGCGCGCATCTGGCTCGTGTCGGGTTTGAAGAGCGTGTTTACACATCGAGAGAGTTTAAAACACGGCTCGAAAGGCGATAAAAGCGGGACTTTAAATCATCCGGCCCTTCATCCCATCCCTTCCCCATCTGCAGCTGGCTGCGGTGCTGGGGGGAGATCTGCCCTCCATGTGATGCTGCCTGGCCCCACAGCAGGACCCCCCCCACCTCCGTGTCACTCCCCACGCGTGTCCTCCCCTTCTCCATCCCTCCTCACCCCACTTTTCACTGCCCTGCATCCAGAGGGAAGGGATACCCAAGGATTTTAATAACAGCAGGGTATCGATCCGAGCTTTCAGCAGCCTCCAAGGTGCATGGAGGGGGGCTGGGGGGTCTCGGGGATGGGTTTGCTCAGAGAAACGAGGCGGAAAAAAAAAAGAGGGGTTTCTGCAGAGTTTTTTTTGGCTGCTTTTTGCTTAAAAAGTGCCGGGTCGCGTCCTCGGAGGCGGCAACCCCCGGGATTGATTTTTAGTTGCGAAGGGTTTTTAGTTAAAAAGGAATGAGCGCAGCTTGGGAAAACCTGGGCTTCGTCTGCGCTTGGGAGGACTCAAAATGCACCGAAAAGAGGGTGGTTTTGCTTATTTTATCCCCTTTCACCCCATTTTGATGCCAGGCCATGGGCTCTGCATCCCTGCAAGCGAAGGCTGAGCCATCTCGGCCACATTTCCTCTGCAGCGACAGCAGGTCAGGGCTCCCCCCTCCCAAAATTCCCCGGTACAAACCACTCCAGTTGGGGCTGGATTAACTTTCTGGGGGGAAAAAACCCCAACACTTTCATTTTTATCCTCTGTCCCTACACAGAAACTTTTTCCACCCCCTTCTCCCCGGCCCAAGCCATCAAGGACTGAGGATTATGGAGCCTAGAAGTGGATTTGCAACCCGAGGGGGTCTGGGGGAGGAGGGAAATGATGTTAATTATTAATATTGTCATCCCGGAGGAAGATTTCTACGGGGTGAGAGCTATAAGTACCACTCAAGCAGAAGCTCTCTCCAACAAGAGGCACCAGCCTCAAGTTTGTATATGTTTCCATCCCGTACAATAACAGCTATAGATCTGCTAATGGGCTCGCTGCAGCCCCTGGACACTTTCTCCTGCAACTTTCACTTCCCCACCCCTCCCCAAAACATGCCCTTTCCCCAAGCCAAGCCCAATGTTTTCTTTTCAACTTAACCCAGGGTTCAGCAATTATCCGGTGGGTCAGTGTAAGTCGTCTTTGTCTACGAAAAGTCAAGGAGAAATCTTAGCTCCTGGATATGTATCGCTTAAAAGCATCCTCCAGCTGAGTCCTCCTCTGCCTCTTGGACCCCCCTACTCACAAAAAAACGCCCCCTCCCAATTTAAATAAATATTTTCAGCCTAAAAAACTCGGATCTGAAGGAAGGGAGAGGGAGAAAACCCTCCCCAAGGCCAACAAACCAGGGAAGAGCCCAGATGTGGTCACATGAACCAGGGTGACCCAGCACACGAATAAAAACCCGAGGAATAAAAAGAATGTGGGGGGGTTTTATCGCTCAGCTCCGCGTCCGAGCGGCTCTGGAAGAGGTGGGGGGGTTTGCTGGGGAGCAGAAAGTTGGGTCTGCCCGGTCCTGCTACACCGCAGGAGTTGGGAGAGGAGAGAGGTGTGACTTGGTTACTGGCGCCTTTTGATTTATTTTAAACAATCTTTCAAAAAAAAAAGGGGGGGGGATAGAAAAATAAAGGAAAAAAAGAAAAAATAAAGGAAAAATAAAAAATAAAGACAAAAAAAGGGAAAAAAAAGGAAAAGGGAAAAAAGGAAAAAAACAAAAACAAGGAAAAAAATAAAAATAACAAAAAATAAAGTGTGTTTCCTACCAAGCAGCAAGTTTTGCTCTTGCTGGGTTCCCCGCTCCGCCAAGTCCCGAAGAGTTCCCGGCCTGAAGCGCCAGCGCCAATTAAATTATACATAAACCAGCAGATATTTCTAGCACCGACAAACCTCGGCTCAAGAGGGGGCTTCGCTCAGACCAGATTATTTTTATTTTTACCCCCCTGTCCCCAACCCTCCCTTTTGGAGAGGCAGAGGGGGACAGAGCGGGAGGTGAGAGGAACAAAAACCAACAATTTCTCCAGCATAAAAATGAAACATCAAATTAGTTTGCCTCTGGGCTTCATTTTTCCCCTTCTACATTATAACTAGTTATTGAACTCGCTAGAAGATCTAAAGGCCATTTGTGAGGAGAGAAATTTCAATGGAGTTCCCCCATCAATAACTCCTTGGCAGTGACCTATTGGATCAAGTCAAACAGTTGAGGTGAAATTCAGGTCACGCTGTCTAACCAATATTAAAATGCGCCCACTTTTTAAAAAGCCACTTTCAACGAGATTTGAAGAAAATTGAATTCCTGGGTGGGGTGAGAAGGGGAGGGGGAGGAGGGAGAGACGGAGAAAGTGGTTTGCATATTTTATTTTATATATATTTTTTGGTAAACAAGAGGGATTCATCTTCGATACGTTCAGATGAAGGGATAAATATTTACATTATTAGTTTCTTTGAGACGAAAGAGGCTCAAAAGAAAAATGTGAAGGCTAGGACTTTGGGTGACAGGCTTTGCTTATTAAAATCGTTTTAGGCCGATTCATTACTTTTACTGACAACAGATTTAAGAAAAAAATCAATTAAACATTTGCATATTTCTTTGCATAAATTAGACCTTGTCTATTTGCATTAGGAAGGGACAAAAAGGAAAGGTCTTCTTTGCACTTGCTGCTCGCAAGTTGGTAGGAAAAAATTAAAATTTAATTAATTACGTGTCGTTGCCTATGGCAGGGAGAACCTAAGTGTTAAAAAAAATAATATAAAATATATATACACGCATACAGTTTTTTAGTTCTCCTACCACTAATCGTGCAATAATCACCTCCAAACAAGCAGGGAATAAAACTCCACTCCCAAATTGCTTCCCACCTCCCGCATCTCAAGGAGGCAGAGTTCATCCACCGCGAGCTTTTACCCCGCTTTCCCCTATTCTTATGAAACACGGGGATAACAAACCCCCAGTAGATAGGTACTTCATTTTTTTCTGGAGAGCACAGATTGCTAATGGGCTGAGGTACAGGTTACCAAACGGTCAGTATGGTAATCGCCAACACAATGAATCCGGAGAGACAATGCATACTTATTTTTCTTCAGTACTGTCAAAAAGGCGCTTTGTACTTAAAAAACATCCCCGCATCCCCCCACATCTATATTTCGCAGCCCTCATCCTAGGTAGGAAAAGGAAATAAAGCCCCAAATGAGATTTTTAAATTATTTTCTCTCTTTTTTTTTTTTTTTCCCTTTTGCTTTTTCTCCGCCGAGGTGCTGCGTTTCTCTGGGTTTTGTCCCTCCCAAAGTGTTTCTCGCCACGGTTGTGCTGGTGGGGGGACGAGGGATGGAGAGCGGTGGGAGGGCTGCTTTATAGACAAAAGAGCCAGATTCTTGTACAACTATTCTTCACACGTCCCCGCAGACTTATTTTACAGAGAAAAAAAAAAAAAAAGGAGGGGGGGATTAAATAAATAAAAAATCCAAACACTTCAGCAAGAGGCACAGCTCTAAAAAGCAAAGGGGAGGGGGGAAACGTTAATCCCCAAGGAATAAAAAGGGGAAAACAGGATTTTTTGGGTGCATTTGTAAGAAATCCGGGGGATTTCTTTCTCTTTTTTTTTGGTGCACTTGTCAGAAATCCGGGGGCAGCCCCCCCCAAACACACAGAAGGGTTGAAGGGAGATGGGGAAAAGAGGCTGGAGAAGCGAGTCCTCGAAAATAGATGTATTTGGGTGGGAAGCGGGGGTGGGGGGAGGCAGGCGGTGCAAATAAAGTTGCGTTTCCCCCCCTGAGAAAGCGCGAGAGTCCAGAGCCGCCCAGTTTGTGACCTTCACGCCTTGAATTTTTTAATGCTTTGATCGCTGCCGTTTTGTTTCGTGCTTTATTTTCCTTTTTTTTTTTTTTTAAAAAAAAATCCAGCATAGCCTTAAGAGAACTACCTGTGGATATTTATTTATTCTGCTGGTGCTTATTGAAAACCATATATTCAGAGGTGGTGTGGCGGGGGGGGAAAGGGATATGCGTAGGTAAAAATTACTTTATTAACTCTCCATCTTTATTCAATATTCCCTCAGCCTTGGAATAAAGTTGTTGCATCAGTCTGAACTATAAATGTCAAAGCCCTGCATGAGGCTGAGGTGTTTGGGCAGAATGAAGTATAGCTGGAGAAAAGGAATTTATTGGATATATTTAAATCAATGTTTTGGGTTCCGGAATACATTTCTATTCATGTCTTTTTTTTTCCCTCTCAACCTCGCAGCTCTCATCCCTCCCCCTCTTTCACTCCCCATCCCCGAAACCTTTCGGGAGCAAGGATTTTACCTTATATAGGTATTTATATAGGCGTTTCTAGATGTAATTCCGGGATTTTACAACTTTAGGAAGGAGCAGGCTCTGCACGGGGCCAGCAATTAGCGAAGCCCTGCAAATCAGCCGCCAATAAACACCTCCCCCCCCCCAAAAAAAAGCCAAATAAAGCCAGAAAACGACTTATTCCATGTCCCGGTGCCCAAATAGGTGCGGAGCTGGTGTCCGAGGGGGGCTCAGCACCCCCCTTTGCCCCCCCCAACCCTCCCCGTCGCCTATATGTACCCTGTAGACTCGAATTTGTGTGAGCGTCTCCCAGTCACAAATTCGTCTCTAGGGGAATATATGGGCGATGCCAGAGCCTTGGAAAGTTCTGCTTTCCTTTAATTGCAGCGCTCCTAATTAAATCCTCCAACCCTGCTGATGTCATTTGCTAAAGGTAGTTGATTCAAAGTGCGAAAGCGGCGTTTGCTGTTTGCCAGGGTTTGTTAATAACAATAATAATAATAATTAAAAATAGAAAGGGTAAAATGTAAAATCACCGCGATGATTTGGGGGGGGGGGTGTATGGGGGGGTGATAATAATCCAAATAAACCCCCATTATTACTTTTCATCTCCAGAAGAAACAGCAGCCACCGCAAACACAACTCTCAGCCAAGAGCACAAAGAGCCCCGACCATTTCGCAGTGACTGATTTATGGCGTTTTACAACCCCATAAAAAGCTGTAACAACCAGCCAAAAGCCTTCGACACCGCTGGCACATTTAGTCTAATAAATAAAACATAAACAGTTAACTTTATGTGTCACTTTTATTGTTATCAAGTAAAATATGGCAATGCCCTGCAAGCTATGATTTTCAACTATAATTGTTATCAAGCACAAGGAGGGAATACCCCACCTCCCTCCTCTGCCCCTCTCTTTAGGGCGAGATGGAGATGAAATTTTTTTAAAAAAAAGCTTTAATTGAGGGAGCTCAAACCCTCCCAAAATGTTGACATCCATTTCCAGCTCCCCGACCTGCGCCGGGGAGGTGGGAGCCATTTTTAACGCATCCCTCCAGCTTTGCCCCCAAAATTATACATATATTTTTATATATATGGACAGCAGAGCTTGAGCACGAGGAGGTCAATGCTTAAAGCAAGGGCCTGGGAGCGCTGCCCACGCGTGGGTGCTGCCCACGCGTGGCCGTGGAGCCCCGTGGGTGCCTTTAGCTGCAGCACCCAGGGAAAAGCAGGGTGCTGCCTCCCCCCCCCAGAAAAAAACCCGCTCTGCTCCCTAAGGCGGGGGTTAAGGAAAGTGGGGGCAGTTTGGGGAGCAAAGGGGGGGTCTGCGGGGTGGGGGGCCCCCCAGCCTCGCCCTGCCCGTGCCGCTGGCTGCAGGCAGGGGAGGGCAAAGCTCCTGCCTGGGAGTTAAGGATGTGAAAACCTGCCTCTACCTTCCAGGTACCGGCCCCCCCAAAATAGGTGCTGATGGTGTTTAACCCTCTCCCCTCTGGGATGGGGGGGTCTGGGCTGTGGAAGGGGGGGGGTGACCCCCCAGAGGTGTCCCCAACCTGCCCTGTCCCCTACCCAGCCTTGGGAGGGGGAGTGGAAATGGGGGGAGGATGCCAGGGGTAGAGTTTGGGGGGGTCTGAAGGGTCGGTGCAGTGCGGGGGGGGACACACACTCACACTAAGGGTGGGGGGGCTCATTGTTCCCAGCTCGGATGGCGGAGGAATGCCCGGTGCCCCCCAACACCCCCATCCACCCTCACCCACACCCTCACACCCCCACCAAGGGGGGGTCCCCCATTGTGTGTGTCCCCCCCCCTTCACCCAGCAGCCGAAGGGGGGTGGGGGGACCCCAGGAGCCACCACCTCGCACCCATGCGCATCTCCCCGGCTCTCCCCTCGCCCCCCACTCCCACTCCCACGCTTCCCCCCCCCCCAATTTGGGTACATTTTGCAGAAGCTTTTGGTTCCTTATCCGGGGACTGGGCTGGCGGGTGTGATTGGCCGGGGATGTCACATGGTGAAAGTAACTTTACGGGGTCGCCAGCTAGTAGGAGGGCTTTATGGAGCAGAAAAACGACAAAGCGAGAAAAATTATTTTCCACTCCAGAAATTAATGATCATGAGCTCTTATTTGATGGACTCTAACTACATCGATCCGAAATTTCCTCCATGCGAGGAATATTCGCAAAATAATTACATCCCAGACCACAGTCCGGAATATTATAGCCGGACAAGGGAGTCCAGCTACCAGCATCACCATCAAGAGCTGTACCCAGTGCCACGACCCTCCTTCCCCGACCGCCCTTTCAGCTGCGGGGGGCTCCAGGCTCCCGGCAACCCGGCCGCGCTCCAAAGGGGACACGGGCAAACTCCAGGAGGCCAACACCTCTCAGAGAAAGCACAGCAGCTCTGCGAGCAGGCTGCTCTATCCACCTCCTCCACCACTCCTTCCCCAGCCCCTCCAGCCTGCAACCAGCCAAACCCCGACCATCCCAACAGCACAGCTTCCAAACAGCCCATAGTCTATCCCTGGATGAAAAAAATCCACGTCAGTACTGGTATGCAACTTTTATTTTCCTCTTCTGTCTCTCCGCTCTCTTATTTTCACACCATGCTCGCTCCCTCTCTCCTCTCTCTCTCTCTCTTTTTTTTTTTTTATTTCCTTCCCTTCCATGAGAGTCTTTGGGTTAGCACAATTGAACTGGATTTACGACTCCGAATGGGTAATTACACCCACCATAAATTTTATAGCCGAGCTACTGTGGGCAGCCTTAGCCATGTGGCTCGTTCTGTTATGTATGTGTGAAACTCCGAAAGCTTTGTAAGGGGTGCATAAATAATTCAGTCTTTTCAGCCAGGGAAACCCCTTCCTATTAGAATAGAAACTCTTGAGCTGCCCAAAGTTCTTTATTACCTATTTAGCCTATTACTTCCCCCCCCCCCCGGCTCCTCCAGTCGCCTCTCCCGACCCTCTCTCCATCCACGCTGATTTTCCTTGTGTGTTTTTTTGTTTTTGTGTTTGTTTTTTTTTCTCCTTTCCTTTCTCCTTTTTTTTTTTTTGTTGTTTTCCTTTTGTTTTGTTTTTTTTCCTTCCCCTCCCTTTCCAGTGAATCCCAATTACAATGGAGGCGAACCCAAGAGATCCAGGACAGCCTACACGAGGCAGCAGGTTTTGGAGCTGGAAAAGGAGTTTCACTATAACAGGTACCTGACCCGACGGCGACGCATCGAGATCGCGCACTCGCTTTGCCTCTCCGAGCGACAGATCAAAATCTGGTTTCAGAACCGGAGGATGAAATGGAAAAAAGACCACAGGCTGCCTAACACCAAAGTAAGGGCAGCCGCAACGGCAGCGGTGGCCTCCAGCGCTTCAACCGCCCCCGCCGCCCCGCCGAGCACGGCCGCGGGCGAGGAGCTGCCCTCCGCCGCCGCGCAGGACCCGCGCACGGAGGATATCACCAGGTTATAAACACCCCCCCCTAGACCCGCACACAAATGACTCTGGATTATTTATAGAATCTAATATATATATATATATATTTTGGTTCTTTTTTTCCCTCCCCCTTTCCCCTTCCCCTGGTAGTTTTTCCTTTTATTATTATAATAATAATTATTATTATTATTTTTTTCCTGTGCGTATAAAAAAAACAACGGGTCTCCCCCCAAGACCACGGGCTTTAGGTGCATGTCAGATAGCATGAGGCCAGGTGTCTGTACCTGCAGGGTTTTTTTTACGCCGTTTCAGGGTTTTATTTATTTTTTAAAGCGGGGGGCTGGGGATGGGGAGGGAGGACAGGGTGGGGGGAAGAAGAGGTAAATGTTCTGTTGGGTGAATTTACTGAAGAAATGATCATATTGACGGCAAAAAACAAGCAAACAAACAAACAAAAAGGCGAATGTAGGGTTTCCCCCCCCCTCTGCATTACAAATGCACAATGAGCGAAGGAGCGATGAAGTTCTTTTATAGAAATGTGGAAAAAAAAGCTTTAAAAATCACGATTTAGAGAGAGAGAGGGAAAAAAAAAAGGCAAACAAAAAGCAGCCACGAAACAGCACACAAGGGTGGACGAGTCTTTGCTGAGAAATTGAGAAGAAAAAGGGGAGAGAGAGAGGAAGAGAGGAAGAAAGAGTGACATATTTGAGAAATCAAAGCAGAAGAAGGTTTTAAAAAGTCAGTAGCTAGGGTTTTTTGTCGTGGTTATTTGTGTTTTTGGACTGATTTTCCATGATCATTGTAAACTTGCAATAAAGAGTTTTAGTGTGTATGTGAAAGTCCCAGTGTTCAATAAACCAGTCAGTGTGAATTAGTTTTACTTTTATGTCTGGTGACTTATTTTATCCCCACATCTCCCCTCAAACCCGCCCCAAAATAAGAATAATAATAAGAATAAGAAGGATAATAAAATGCTGGGACGATGTGCAATGGATCCCATGTGCACCAGTTACTGCTTAAGTTAAGTTTAAGCAAACCGAAAGATAACTCTCCGCTCCGGATTTTTATGACATCACGATGTGGCCGGTGACTTTAAATCTCAGACCCTCCCAACCCTTAAATATGGGGGGCAAAAACCAGAGAAATCTGTTTTTTCAGAGCAGTGCTGGGGATTTGGGTTAGCTTTCAGTCATTCCTCTTCATTTTCTTTCCATCCTGCAGAAAATTGTCTGGTTTTAGCTCCTCTCCCTGCTATGAACTTTTTCCTCGTGGTATTTTTTTATTATTTATCATTATTATTATTATTATTATTATTATTATTGTTATTATTTTCTCTCGCTGTCGTGGGGCGCTCGTGTCGACTAGTTCAAGCCGCGAGGTCAATATTGAATTTTGCCAGGCAATGAAAAGCCTGTTAAAGAATAATAATAACAATAACAATAATGAGAATAATGGTAGTAATAGCGCTAATAACTCTAATTCATTGCTCCTGGCCTTTGGAGGCAGCCTGCAAATTGGCAGCAGGGGGGGGATTTTAGGGAAAAACCTGGGGTCCCCCCCACCCCTGTGCTCCCCTGGCAGGGCAGGGCAGGGGGTGCATGGGCAGGGGGGCTGAGCACCCCCTTTTTTATCTTTTAGGCCTTGGATTTGGGAAGTTTGCTGCTTAAAAACCCCAGTGGCAGGGGCTGGGAGAGGGAGGCCTGCTTCAGTGCCCCCCCCTCCAAGCCCTGGCACCCTGAGTTAGTGGAGAAGAGCCTTTGATTTAGGTTTTATTCTATTTATTTATAATTTTTTTCGCTCTCTCCAACATCGATTTAAGCTGCCATTAAACAAATCATGGTCTCAAACCCCTTTGTGATAGCTGGGGATGCGGAGCTGGAGAGGGAGAAGGTTATAATTTATCCTGGGGAGTTTATATGTAAAGCTCATCAGCTTTTTTTTTTAAAAAAAATTTTCTTTCACGTCCTGCTTTAGGGGATATTAATGTAAGGACGAGGCTGGAAAGATAAAACATATCGACAGGCCACGTAACCATTACTCCTCTTTAAACATTTCCTCCACAGAGCAGGGAAAGGTGTTGGGAGCCAGCTGGGATTTGGGCTTTTTTCCAAGGAAGATCCCAGACTGCACAGCTGATCAAACCCAGATAAAACCCAGCCCTAAAATAAAATAAATAAAATAAAATGAAATAAAATAAAATAAAATAGAATAAAATAAAAATACTATCAGAAAACATCACCCAAGACTCGGCCCATCCTGGGGGGCTGGATATTTTTAATATCCTTTTATATAGGCGAGAAATCAAAGCAGAAAGGGGGAAAATAGAGGGAAAAAAGGCACCAGGGAGGGGAAAAAAGGAGGTTTAATGCAGGAAATAGCAGAAAATCTGTGGGGAAAGCGCAGCCCCAGGTGCTGGGAGGTGGGTGCTCCCCCAAAGCACCCCAGTGCCCCAAAATTGAGGCAGGCCAGCACCCCAAATCTCCTCGGGGGTGGGGAGCAGAGCTGGGCATCTGCACCGCTGCGGGCTGGGCTGGAGCCAGGAGGAGGAGGAGGAGGGTGGGGAGGAAGGAGCATCGCTCCAAGTTGGATTTCTCCTTTTTTTGGGGGGTTTGGAGTTGTGGGTTGGGGTTTTGGGGTTGCTGGGGGGTGTTGTAACCACCCCCCCCTCCAGGCTGGGTGTATCCCGTGGAGGTGGGGGGTGCTGGGGATGGCACCCAGGGGTGACAGGTCCCTGGGGTGCCAGGGCCATGGCCCAGGGGTGGGCTCCTACCTGCTGCCCACTGGAGGGTCCTCACCCAGCATCTCCCTCAGCCTTGGCCGTGACACAACTGGGGCTACGGAGGGAGGGGGTAAATGTCCGAGGTAGCCCGGGGGAGAAGGGGTGGGGGGAGAAAAAGGGAAAAAAGGGGGGGGAAGGGAAATAAAGGGGGAATAAAGGGGGAATGAAGGGACAAAAAGGGGGAGTAAAGGGGGAAAGGGGGGAATAAAGGGGGAAAGGGGGGAATAAAGGGGAAAAGGGGGGAATAAAGGGGGAAAAGGGGGAATGAAGGGGCAAAAAGAGGTAATAAAGGGAAAAAAGAGGGAAAGGGGGAAAGGGGGGGAATGAAGGGGGAAAAGGGGAAGAATGAAGGTGGAAAAGGGGTGAATAAAGGGGAAAAAGGGGGAATAAAGGGGGAAAAACGAGGAATAAAGGGGAAAAAGGGGGAATAAAGGGGGAAAAGGGGGGAAATGAAGGGGAAAAAGGGGAAAAAAAGGGGGAAAAGGGGGGAATGAAGGGGGAAAGGGGGAACAAAGGGGGAAAGGGGGGGAATGAAGGGGCAAAAAGGGGGAATAAAGGGGGAAAGGGGGGAATGAAGGGGCAAAAGAGGGGGATAAAGGGAAAAAAGGGGGAATAAAGGGGAAAAAGGGGCAATAAAGGGAAAAAAGGGGGGAATAACTGGGAAAAAATTAAACAAAAGGGAAAAAAGAAAAAAAAAGGGGGAAAAATAAAGAAAAAAGAAGGGAAAAGGGGGGAAAATGGCTATTCCTGCTGCAAACAGCCCGAACCACGGTGCCTTTTTAGCCTCTTGACGCCTCCATGTAGAGAGGCTGAAAGAAAAAAAACTTTATTGAAAGTTCGGGTAAACGGCAAAAGCGGGTTCATGGAAAGGGCAACTTTTCTGTGCCAGCAGCTCTATTGGAGGCGAGCAAGTGACCCCGAGCCCTCCTGACCCGCTGCCTCTCCCCACGTTGTACCTTCTGTGTCTGCGGACACAGATTTAGAGGCACCGGCGCTGTTTAGAGGCTTTGTAGGTTTTACCATAGTAATGGGGTGTATGGGGAGGAAGGGGGGGGCGAGGGGGAGTTGGGGCAGATGCGATGCGTGTTATGGTATTGTTTCCTCGCCAAAATCACCCGGGAGAAAAAGAGGAGAGAAGGGTGAAGTGGCGGCCAAACTACTCTCCCCTCTTTTCCTCCAGAGATGCTCTCCCTCCCGGCTGGTCCAGGAGCGCTCCCAGCCACGTAAGTAACCCCCATTTCAGGGAAAAAAAAATATTAAAAATGAAAATAATTTTTAAAAATTTAAAATAATAATAATAAAAAAAAAGCCGAAGGGGAACAAAAAGGAGCCTCTGAAAGTTTGGGAGGTGCGGGGATGAAAATCAGGATGCAAATGGGAGCGGTGATGCGGGGAGGGTTGAGGGGGAGACAGAGATTTGGCTGTGGGCAGCGATGCAAAATAACCCCGGGTTTCTCCAGCGGCGAGGAGCTGCGGGACAGACGGACACAGAGGCAGATACACGGACGGATGGAGGGGTTTAAGGACGAAATGGTCCCCCCGAGGCATCAGAGCTTGCTCATCCCTGGGCTATATGTCCCAGACCTGGCCCTGGCACCTATAGATGTGGCTGCAGGAGGTGTCCCCCCACCCCATCCCGGGTCCTGCATTGTTCAGTGCTCGGATAATTCGCTTTACTTTGATTATTGGGCTATAAAACTCCCAGCAACAACGTGTTTCTGGAGGCTCAAATTAACATCTGAGGCCAGGGCTTTCTTTTTCCCCCCCTTTAATGTTCTTCGAGTCCAATTTGTTTTGAAGTTCCTTGATAAGTTTTTACCGGTTCCTTTCGCAGTTCGGGTTTTACTTTATGTTATTTTTCCCCCCCTCTTCTTCTCTTTAACAAGCTTCTCTAAGGACCCAGGTTTTAAGAGCGTTGCAAAGTCGTTTTACGAAGGGTTTAACTGGCAATAAAAAGGAAAAAAAAAAAAAAAAAGCGTGAGGAAGTCTTTGTATCCAGAGCCTGCCAGGAGTGGTAACCCCTCTCCAATTTACATCAGCAGGCTGAGAAAATTAGCTTCCTGTATTGCCTGTTAGGAAGGGGGGAAAAAAAAGGCAAATAACAGCTCCAGAGATGCTTTGGGGAGATAATCTCAGGCGGGCGAAGGTCCTCAGCAGCCTCAGTTTTCTGAGAACTTGTTTATTTTATTTTTTATGCAGTTTTTATACATTATTTCCACACCTCCCCTTTTTTTTTTCTTGCCCCAGGGCTCTCCTGTTGAGCGGGGCTTTAGCTCGCAGTTAACACGGCATTACGGGTCCTTCCAGCAATTTCCTTCAACCCTTCGGAAGGTTGAAAATGTTCCTCGCCGGCGTTAATTGGAATTAAAAGCCAAAACACGCACCCGGGGTTAAACGAGTGAGTTACTGGTTCGCCCCGGACCTGACAGCACCTCCAACGTGCAACTTTTATTTATTGTGCTCTCGTATATCATTATCCAGAGATATAGTTTTATGTACTTCCTAATCTGTCGCCGTGATTAATTTTGATGGGCAAAGTACCAAGCTAAACATTTTGGGATTTTAAAATTTTTTTTTTTTTTTTTTTTTTTGAGTAGTGAAAGACTCGGATTTCCTTTCCAAACAGGCAGCAGCCGCGGGGATGCTGTTAGCAATTTTCAAATATCACCTTTTCCTGCTTGTTTGGGTATTTGCTTCAGTGCAACCGGCTTCTTTCCTTTTTATTTATTTTTTTTTAGGCGTCTTGGTGGTGTTTTGTGGGGATTTTTTTCCCCTCTCCTTGGAAAATAGCTGTGCCTGGGACAAGCTCCAGGCTTGTGGAGTGTGCGAAATAAATAATAGGTAAATAAATAAATCATCCCTTTCTGCGCAGGGGATGAAATACTGCTTAGTAAATGATTAACTTTTTTTTTCCTCCCGTGTCTTAATTAACATTTTTCCTTGCTCTCTAATCCAACATATGTATCGCATAATTTCCCGAGCCATGTAATGGGGAAGCTGGGATGCAGCGGAACAGAGAGGTGGGACCGCTCCCTGCCTCCCAAGGAATATTTAGCTGTATCCCCAAAAGAAAAGTTGTTTTTTTAATATATTTTTCTCTTGGTTTTTGCCTTCTTTCCGAGGAGTTTGTTGCCCCGATGACACTTTTTGAGCCCTTTGCCCTTCCTCCGAGGAAGAGGATGGGACATATAGCCCAGGGATGGGGCTCCCCCAGCTCAGGAACAGCCGGGGAAAATAATTCTGCTGAGGAATAAACTCAGCCGGGATGTCAGGAGGTTTTTGGGCAAAGAATTTTGGCAACTTTACCTGGGTTTATTATGTGTTTTGGTATTTATTTCCCCCGTCCAGCTTCGGGTCCGGCCGCCTCTGCTGACAGCTGCCACTCAAAGCCAGCCCCATCCCCGGGGCGGAGGGGGGAGCTTCTGCTGCCCCCTCCCCACCTTATTCTGGGGGAATTAAGGGCAGAAAGGAGGACAATCACCCTTTGCTTGGCAAATTTGGGGGAGAAACAGCAAAAATATCCCGAAAGGGCTGGAGCGGCGCCTCCAATCAAAAGCGGTCCCTAACAACACCCCCCGCGACCATAAAATACCAATTTTTAGCACACTGGAAGGTGGGAAACGAGAGGTAATTTATGACCAGGGCATCCCCCCTCCTCTTAAAACCCTTCTCCCCTCGCCAAGATGCTGCTGCGACTCCACCTTCCCCCCCCTCCCCATCCAGCTCCATCCCCCCCTCTCCTGAGGAGCCGCTCTCCATTTATCCCCAATTAATTCCCTGATTATGCAATCAGAAACTTAAACAAGCTGAAAGTGGTTTGCGGTTCGGGAATTCGAGGAGGGTATTATTATTATTATTATTATTATTATTATTATTATTATTATTATTATTAAATGAATAAACTGGAAATTAAACCAGCCTGCTCCCAACTATCCCCCCCACCCTCCCCGACGGGGGTCCCCGCTCGTCTTCAAGTAAATTCTCCAAATATCCATTTATTCCTTCCCCGAGTGGGTACTTTTAACCAAAAAGTGTGTTTCTGCGGGTGGGTTTGTAACCATGCCCAGCCATGCACAACCCCAGCGCATATGGATTTATTTATAGGGACCGCTGAGCCAGTCTGGGCAGGCAGAGGGATCCGTCGAGGTGCATTTATAATTGCAATTTATAATTATCCCTCGCTTTTATAGGGACAATTAGAGGCACGCAAGGCCGGGAGCTGCCTGGGGAGGGATAAAAGCAGCCACATCCACGCGTGTCCCTGCGCAGCACCCAGGGACACACCAGCACGCGTGGAGCTGCCCACGATTAACAACCACAACCCTTATTTATTACCATTGATTTTAAATACCTCCGAGCTGCTTCATCCTCGCTCAAAACCTCACTATACGCCGGCGTTTAAATCCCCCGCCTGCACTTTCCCATTTTATTCCTATTTTATTCCCACTTTATTCCTATTTTATATCTATTTTATTCCTACTTTATTCCTACTTTATTCCCATTTTATTCCTATTTTATTTCTATTTTATTCCCATTTTATTCCATCTTTATTCCCATTTTATTCCTATTTTATCCCTATTCCCACGCCCAGGTTTATTTTTGGAGGAGGAGGAGGTGGCTCCTTTTGCAAAGGAAGATGCCAGACAAAAAAAACACCCACAACCCCAAACCACTAAACCCCTCAAATACTCTGAAATCCTCCCGGCCCCATCCCAGGTTCCTTGAAGTGCCTCTAAATATTTAAAGAAGAGCCCATAAAGTGTTTACGTCCAGGTTGGCTCTGCATTAGCTGGGTCATGACCCCGGCTTTGGCCAGCGGGACAAAAGGGGAGGGGGAAGAGTCTGGGGTTGGGGGTCCCGCAGGTTCAGCTGATGGTGCGGCCCTAAAAATCCGGGGGCAGGAGCAGGGGGTTTAATCCATCACTTTTTAATTTTTATTTTATTTTTTATTAATTTTTAATTATTTTTTATTATATTTTTTGGTAATATCCAGCCTGGGATGCAGCTGGAGAGGGGCAGGGTGGGGAGGGGGCAACAAGCTGGGGGTAAATCGGCTACACCCGCAGCCTGCTCCTGGGGGGGGGGTAAAAAACCCCTCGATTTCCCCCCCAAAAAGCTAATTTCAGAGGAAGGGACTCATCCTCCTCCTCTGGCCTCGGGGGGAATTTTAATTGCAGCTGGGAAATGGGTTTATTGCCCCTTCCGGAGAGGGGCTTTGCCCCCCCCCCCGGCCCTTCCTCCCCCTTTCCACCTCTTTTAACTTTATTTTCCACCTTTGCGAACTTATCTGAGGGGAGATGCTAAACTGTGGCTGAAAAAGCTTTATTTAAGGTTGAAAAAGCTTTATTTAACCCCGCCTGGATTAGGATTAAAATAAAAATATCCAAATAACGCCGGGCTGCGCCGAGCAAGTTTAATAATAATAATAATAATAATAATAATAATAATAATAATAATAATAATATATTGGGTTTAATCCCTGGCGGGGGGAAACCTTCGATATTTTCCCGATTAGGCTTAAAAAAAAATCGCTTCAGCACTTCAGGAGCATCTTTAATTATTAGAAATATTTATTAGCAATAATACACGGGGCATCTACCGCTAATGGATACCGGTATTAGCAGAGATATAATTGCGCAGAGCCCTGATTAGACACGCGTTCGTGTCATTGGTGCGGTATAAATCGCGTTTTGCGTCCGTGCACGTGTCGTATGTCGCGATACCCGCCGATATACACGGAAAGAAACTTTTTTCTTCCATCCTCGGCCCCTGCATCCAGTGCCCCGCGCGGCTGCGGGGCAGGAAAAGGCAAATACTCCGGGAATTCCTCACATATTTTTTCCCCCCTTAGGAAAATTGGTGAGTTTATTATAAATTTTTTTCCTGCTTTTGATTTTTTTTTCACCAAAAAACTCCTCCTGCCTCAAAAAAACCCATCCGGGGAGGTTTTTAACCGGGGAAAGAAACGCAGGAGGGAAGTTTCTTGCATCGCCTCCGCAAATTTCGGGGTCAGACTATGTGGGGGGGACAAATAAATCAGGGCAGAGCCCTAAAAAACACCCCCCCCCTTTAATTTTTTAGGGGTTTGGGGCTTTTTCAGAGCAGTTATCCCAGCAGCTCCGCTGGCTGAGGAGAATCTGCCCAGGAGGAAAGGGGTTTTTTTGGTAAAATTCTTCTAATCTGGGAGATAAAAGGGGGGAAGGTCCCCTCAGAGGTCAGGGGCAGAGAAGGGTCCCGGTGTGGGGCCGGGTACATGAGTGGGGGGGGACCCGGGGGGGGGCTGCGGTGGGAGGGGGCCAGGGATGGAGTGATGGGGTGCTGGGGTGGCCAGATGTGGGATGCTGCGATGGCCAGATGTGGGGTGATGCCCAGATGTGGGGTGATGCCCACATGTGGGGTGATGCCCAGATGTGGGAGTGCGTCCTGGTGTGGGTGCTGATATGGGTGGAGGGGTGTCCAGGTGTGGGGTGTCGCTCTCTGAGGGTGCTCAGGTTTGGGATGCAGCTGTTTGAAGGTGCCCAGGTGTGGGGCACTGGCCCGCTTGGCTGTCCAGATGTGGGGCGTCACTGAGGATGTCCAGATGTGAGATGTCACCCTAAGATGCTGTCCAAAAGTGGGCTACCACTGTGGCATGGGGGTGCCCAAGTGTGGGGGTCACCCTGAGGTGCTCTCCAGGTGTCAAGTGTTACCCTAAGGTGCTGTCCAGGTGTGGGGTGTCACCTTGGGTGATGTTTGGTTATGGGGTGTTACCTTGAGGGGGGTGTCAGGTATGGGGTGCCACCGTCTGCATCCAGCTGTGGGGTGTCACCCCAGGTGCTGCCCAGCAGTGGGGTGCCACTGCCTGCATCCAGCTGTGGGGCATCACCCTGGGTGCTGCCCAGCTGTGGGGTGCCACCACCTGCATCCAGCTGTGGGGTGTCACCTCAGGTGCTGCCCAGCTGTGGGGTGCCACTGTCTGCATCCAGCTGTGGAGTGCCACCCCCCCTCTTCCCCCATCACCTCCAGCCAGGGACCCACCACCAGTGTGACAGCACCGTGCACACGTGTGAGCACCGACGGCTCACGCACACGTGTCCAGCCGCCCTCGTGCACCCCGGGGGTACCCACGTGTGACCCCCCCGGCCATGCTGTCACGGGCGCTCTCCCTCCCTGGCACACGCGTGTGCCACCCTTCTCTCCCCACTGTGAAGCGGGGGGATCCCTTGAAGAGGCCTCGCACGGCGGCTGGCAGCGCCAAGCTGTAAACCCAACTGTTTCCCAGCCCTGGCAGCAGATGTTTTAACCCCCTTTCCCCCCCCTTTACGCCGCCGTCCATCACCCTCCCTCCAGGCCTGCGCTTTAGTCACCATCTCCCCACTCCAACCCCAATTTTTTCCCCCCAAGTCCCCACTAAATCCCTTCGGATCCTCACTCGGCAGCTCCCAAGGTGACAAATCCCCCAGCTGCTGTGTCTGGGGGGGGTTGGATAGGGGGAACCCACGGGGGACGATGCCCACGAGGAGGAGGAGGGAAGGGAGGAAGGTCGCTGGGAGACACCTTGACACCCTCTTTTATTTATATATCTTTTTGGGTGCATTCACCCAGCGAAAGGCTGAGGTGGAATCCATTGTTTCCTATAATAAACCCCTCCAAAAAATGATAAAAAAAAGAGGTATTTTTGGAAAAAATCCTCAAAAATACCCCAAGGAAATAACACCTATATGGCTAAACCCTGAATTATGCCTTTTTTCCCCCCCCACGACACCCACTTCACCCCGGTTTCTGCGAAGTTGTGCCCGGGGTCTCGGCGCATCCCCCCCAGCACCCCTCGGAGGGCAGGTTTGGGGCGCAGGATGCGGCTCCCGGCCCGTGTAACCATGGCGATGCGGCCGGGGAGCATCCACAGCGCCGGCTCCTCCGCTCTCCTCGTTAGCGGGGCCTGCCACGCTCCTGCCATGCATACAATATTTATCTTGATTAGCCAAACGCGCTCCCCTCCCATATTGTGCCGCTGCTCGAGGAGAGGAGCCGCGTTGGGGTTGGTTTTTTTCCCCCCCAACCCTTGATACAACTCAAGGAGGGGGGAAATATTTCCTTCTTGCCCACCCCGCACCCCTGACATCACTCTGCTGCCCAAATCTCCCGGCCAGGGGAGGGATGTTGATGAGTGGATGCTCTTAATTAAAGATTTTCTATTTTTTTTGCCCAAAAAGAAGGTGATTTGAGAGCTTTCGTGGGCCAACCCTGGTGAAATTGGGGGAGATGCGCCATGGGGACGCCTCGTTTCGCTAAAACACCCTAATTAAGGGGGGAAATAAAGCAGAAAAGGTCATTTCTGGTGGGTACCGACCTACGGGCTCGCCCCTCCCCGCCCTTGGTGCTCCGTTTAGGGCCCCTTTTAATTTAAAGCTGATTTTTGGGGCCACGTCGCCTCCCCGTCACCTGCTCCAGCGTGGGGGGGGATGGGAAACGCTGATCGCTTTAATTATCTTCCATAATTGGGTTTCTGTGGGGTGCGGGGGGGTTGTGCAGCGTGGAGGGGGGGGGGTACAGGGAGGGGGGGTGAGGGCGGCCGGACACCCCCAGCGCCAGGGGTTGGGGTGCTCAGGGCGGCTCGTTTGCTGAAAGGATTTTAGAGATGGGGGGGTTGCGTGTGATACATGCACACGCGTGTGCACGTGTGTTTGCATGTGTGATACCTGTGAGCATGTGTGCACGTGTATTTGCACAGATGAGTGTGATACCTGTGTGCACATGTGTTTGCATGAGTGTGATACCTGCACATGCGTGTGTACGTGTATTTCCATGAGTGTGATACTTGTGAGTGTGTGTGCACATGTATTTGCACAGATGAGTGTGATACCTGCGCACACGTGTGTACGTGTATTTCCATGAGTGTGATACCTGTGAGCGTGTGTGTATGTGTATTTGCACAGATGAGTGTGATACCTGTGTGCACGTCTTTGCATGAGTGTGATACCTTTGCACTCATGTGCACGCATGTTTGCGCACAGGAGTGTCCATGACACCTCCGCACACATCTGTTGTGCACGCTTGCACACGTGTGTGCTTGCTTGCATAAGCGTGTCTGCACGCGTGACCCCTATGCACACACATATGTGTCCCATGCGTGTGCGTGCACGTGCAGCGCATGTACCACTGTGTGGCCGGTGGGCAAACACGTGTGTTTGCACACGCGTGTGCACACGTGTGGGGTGGAGCGGGTGATGCTGAGCTGCTCCCACCACCCGGTTCAACCCCCCCCAAGGGGGGGTCTGTATGGGACCCCTTGGCACGTGCTGCAGCGTTTTGGGGGGGTGACAGTCGGATAACCGAGGGGCAGCTTTGCCATAAATCCCCTTTTTATGGCCAAAATCCCCCTTTTTATGGCCCAAATCCCCATTTCACGCCGCTTTCTGGTAAACCCCGTTTCCGCCTCGTTCCCTCCGAGGAGCCGCCGTGCCTCAGTTTCCCCCCGCGCCATCGCAGGTGACACCGCCGGTTCGTGTCCCCTCTCTGCTGCCGACGCCGGGCCCGGAGTAACCCTATAACCCCTAAAACAGCCCCGTGGGCGCCGGGGGCTGCGAGTCCCCCAGCAAAGGGGTCTCTGAGGGTCTTAATTAAAAGTAACTTTGGTGGCCAAGATCCGTCGCGATCGGCCACGGGCGCTGGAGGCTGGTCGGGGAGCGTGTGCACACGTATGTGCAGGCGTGTGTGCACATGTGCTGTGCGTGGGCCTAACGTGTGTGCACATGTGTTACACTCGTAAGAGTAGCAGTAAGAGTAGGAGATAATAATGAGAATTAAGTATATTAATAATAATGATAACAATAAAGAATAATAATAAGGGTTAATAAGTAAATAATGAGGAAATAATAGTAGCAATATTAGCGATAGTAACAATAATAGCAATAGTAGCAATAACAGTAGTAGTAAGAGTAGCAGTAAGAGTAGCAATAATAGTAATAGAGTAGCAGTAAGAGTAGCAGTAAGAGTAGGAGATAATAATGAGAATTAAGTATATTAATAACAATGATAACAATAACGAATAATAATAAGGATTAATAAGTAAATAATAAGGAAATAATTGTAGCAGTATTAGCGATAGTAACAATAATAGTCACAGTAGCAATAATAGTAATAGTAAGAGTAGCAGTAAGTGTAACAATAATAGTAATAGTACGAGTAGCAGTAAGAGTAGGAGATAATGAGAATTAAGTATATTAATAATAATGATAACAATAACAAAGAATAATAAGGATTAATAAGTAAATAATGAGGAAATAATTGTAGAAGTATTAGCAATAGTAACAATAATAGTCATAGTAGCAATAATAGTAATAGTAAGAGTAGCAGCAGGAGTAGCAATAATAGTAATAGAGTAGTAGTAAGAGTAGCAGTAAGAGTAGAAGTAATAATAATAACAGTAAGAGCAATAGTAAAAGCAATAGTAAAAGGAATAGTAAAAGGAATAATAAGAGCAATAGTAAGAGCAATAGCAAGAGCAATAGCAATACTACTGCTACTACTACTAAGAACAATAATAATAACAACAATAATAACAACAATAACAATAATAATAATTAAAAAAATAAAAAAAATACTAAAGGGTGGAAGGAAAAAAAGGCCCTTTAGGCCCAGCCCTGCCCCCTGCCCCGCGCTACACCCGAGCAGGCGGAGCGGGGCCTCGAACCGGGGCCGGGGCAGGGATGACGTGGGCGGTGGGGGGTGCGGGGGTGCGAGGGGGGGTCCGGAGCGTGGCAAGAGCTGGGCGATATTTAAGGCACTCCAGGCGATTGCTCATTCGGCGGTGAGTTATTGCAGCGCCGAGCCAAAGGTTATTAGGCAGGATAAGGGCAGCCATAAAACCAGCACAACTAGCGCGCTTTTCCTATAGAGATTATCATTATTGGCTTATTAATACACGATAATTTTGAATTATACACTGCAATAAATAGAAAAGCCTTGACTCGGGGCTTTAAATATTTTATGAATCTCAAAGCGAACATTTCAAGTAGCACCATGTGGCTCCGGCCCATCACACCGCCTCGTCTTTCTTTCCCCAGCCAAGTTGGTTATTTTTATATTTTTATATTTTTTCCCCTCTGATTTTTTTTAAATCCCTTCAATAATAAAAATAAAAGTGGTTTTTCAAGAGCATTCGGATTAAATTGGCAACATGTGGACGGGGAGGAGGCGTGTTCTGCACATCCTCAAAATAACCCATTTGGGGTTTAAGTGGGTATTAAAATAACTCCACGAGCTGGGAAGGATGGATGGGACCGGCCTTTTCCGGGGCCTTTTTTAAAAAAATATATTGGTTATGAAGAGGGGGGGGGTGGGCAGTTTTTGCCGAAAATGCCGGGTTCTAAAGAGACTAAAAATTGTGAATTCCCACCTCTCCTTGGAGTATTTTGGTGAGTTTTTATTTGTTTTTATTTTTTTTCCCCATGCAATGTGAGCAGCTAATTTTATTTTTTATATATATATATATAAAATTGTGTGGATATATAAAAATATATTATCTAATAGCTAATACATAAGAGAGAAAATATAATAGACAATATATAATATATATAAAAAATAAATACATCCACAGCGAGTCCCGCAACTGAAAACTACTTCCCCGAAAGCCCCGACACCCCCAACTCTAAGAAATCGAATTTAATTTCCTAAAAAACCCATTAACAACTATAATAAATCAAGTAGAAACTTAACCGAGGTTTAAATTACCCTTCGCATCCCTCCCTCCTCCAGTTTGGGGTGGATTTTCCTCCCTCAAATGCATTTTTGGGGCCCCAAACCCAGCCACCCCCCCCACCACAGCCGCAGGTTTCACCTACCAGCCCGCAGCGCTCCAGAAATATTATTTTAGCTTAAAAAACTCTTCCCAAATCTTTTCAATTTTCACTCAAACTCCGGCAACTTCACCCGGCTCCGGCGGCTGCGGATGCGGCGGCTCCGGAGGAAAAACGTGGATAAATGAAGATTTTTTTTCCCGAAATTGCTCTTTTTTTTTTGCTGCATTTTGGATTATTTTTTTTCCCCTCTTCTTCTTATATATATATATATATATTTTTTTTTTTTTAAGCCGTGATCTCTTCCGGGGGCAGCGGGAATGTCGGGGTGGGGGGAGCAACCAGCCGCCGCTCCCCCCTTGCTGTAGAAAAACACATAAAAAATATAAAAAATAGAAATTATTAAAGAGAAAATCCCATCCCCGCACTGAGCTCCGCGAACCCCCCACCCCGCACCTCCTCAGACCCCCAGCACCCCCCCTCCTCACCCCGCGGAGGGCTGCGCGCTCAGCCCGGGCCATGGGGAGGGGGGATCCCAAACCCCCTGGGGCTGAGCCCGCACCGCCCCGCATCTCCTCGAACCCAACGTGGGAATTCGCTGCTCCGCTCTCCGCGCTGCGAAATGCAATTTTCAGCTTGAAAAAGAGGGGGAAAAAAAGAAAAAAAAATCAAGTTTTGCGCCCACTGCCGCCCTCCTCTTTTTTTTCCCCGCTCCTCCAGGTAGCAAGCGGTGCGTGGAGTGGCTTTTTTATTTTTTTTTCTTTTTCTTTTTTTTTTTTCCTCCTTGTTTACAGCTACAGAAGGCAAAAGAGTCATAAATCTTGGGGCAGCCCACAGAGACAAGTACATTTGTATGCATCGTTAGGAGCGGCTCCTACCTCAGCCCATTAGCGGAGCGGGGAGCGCTGGAGTTTCCGGTGTACATTAACTTACAGTTAAATTCGGGAGAAAAGGGCATCGCGAATTAACATCCCCCGGATCCATCATATTGTTTGTCAGCTTAGATTAACCCAGAGAGAGGAGATGATGGTGGGGGGAGAAAGTTTCCCCCCAGCATCCCAGGTTGGGGTGAAGTAGTATTTTATTTTTCCTTTATTTTTTTTAATTCCCCCCCTACAAGGCTCAGGGGTGCTCAGGTCAATTAATTTTTATTAAGGGGGGGTTAAAATAAAAATATCCCACTCGTATCACTAAAGATTGGGGTGAGGAGGGGGAGGTTGGGGTGCTGCCGAGGGGCAGGGACAGGCAGGGACAGGCAGCCCGTGCCCATACATATGCAGCCCACACTCCCCGCTATTTCTTAATAGGCTTTTTATATATATATATATTTATATATTTATATATTTTTTTCCTCGCTCCCATTTTCTCGCTCCCATTAGCGGATCGATGGCCCCTCCGCTGAAGAGCCCTCTCCTCCACATCCATTACGCCAGCTATTTCCTTTCGCTAATCAATGCTTTTTTTCTCCTCCATCTCCCCTTCCACCCCTTTCCTTCCTCCCCCCACCTCATCCTCACACTCCCTCCCTTCAGTGACCCCCTCCAGCACCCCAAAAAACCCCAACCCACTGAGGTGGGGAGCAAAGACCCTTCATTTCACCCTCGGAAGGCACCAGCATCCCCCTCCCTCCTCATCCTCACGCCCCCACCCCCAGGCAGCGTGCAGATAATGAGAATTTTTGATATTTTTTTTCAATATATTTTATTTTTTTTCAATATATTTTATTTTTTTTCAATATATTTTATTTTTTTTCAATATATTTTATTTTTTTGGCCATTTTTTCCCCCCCCCTCCTCTTCGCCTTTTCCTCCTTCGCCCGCGAAAGCGTTAAAGGTAGGAGCCCGGCACCCGCACCCAGCAGCAGGCTTTTGTAGGGCTGATTTATGACTTCAATCTTGGTTCACCCAGAGTTCACGGGGATTTGCTGTTCCTGAGGGCTAAAAGATGGTCTCACTTGACAAGTGTGACTATTGGAAATGCCTCTCCCGCTCCCTCGCTCTCTCCACCGCTGCCTTTCCAGCGAGTAAAAGGTTTTCTAATTGAGAATGAAACTCAGGGGCTGCCCCCACGCCCCCCCCCCCTTTTTTATTTCAAGCCTCAGGTATCAGCTGGAGGTGGAAAAAGGGGACCTGGAGGGGCTCAGCCCCCCAAAAACCCACCGCTGACCCCCTCGGTGCTGGGGGGAGATGGTCAGCGGGGGCTATGGGATGTGCCAGCCCCCACCCCAGCCCTAATTCCCAAGGGAAATACAAATAACGCCCCCCCCACCCCGCTTTCTACCACCCCCCAAATTCCTTCCCCCCCCCCCGCCTCCACGGCGGGTTTTAACCAAGTGAAATAGTTTATGGACGGCATCGAGGTCTTAAACTCCCGCAGAAGCATCGACCATAAATTACCCGACGTGACTCGCTTCTCAATGCGCCCCGGCCCCGCGTCTCCCACCGCCCGCTCCCAGCGCACCCCCCCCGCCCCCAGCCCTTCCTCCCCCTCCCCAGCCTCCTCCTCCTCCTCCCGCACCCCAAAGCTTGAGGGGGAACCACGTTATTTCCCCCCCCCCCCCGTGCAGTGAGCACCCGCCCGCCTTCGGCTGGAAAATAACCCTTGTGGGAATGTTAATGAGATGCAAATTTGAGCGGCAGCTAATCGCTTTCTGGGCCAGCGCACGCGTGTGTGTACTTGTGTGTGCGTGTTCACGTGTGTGTGCACACGCCTAATTTACGCCCCGAGGTAACGAAGCGGCCCAACTCCGGGCTAACTCCAGGTCACCGGGATGCTCCCGGTGCAGGATGCGGCCCCGTTCCCACCCGGGGTACCCGGTGCAACAGCTGGATTGATGCGTGCGGCGTCACACGCTCCGTACATACGTGTTTCTATATGTACCAATGTGGATGTATGTAGCCCTGGGCTTGCAGGCAGCAAGGGGCACCCAGGGGTGTCGCGTGGGTGCTCAGAGACCCCCCCGAATGTGCGCTGTGGCCACGTGCACCCCGTGTTGTGCCCCTATAGGTTGTTCATACGTGTAGAGGTAGCGTTACATACGTGCTGGCCGCGGAGGCGTGCGTCAGGTATGGACAGAGCTATGGGGGGATGTCCGGGGACGGGGCTACAGCGTGTCTGTGGGTCCGTGTGTCCCCATTTCCGTGTGTCTGCACCTCTATACGTCCCCGTTTCTATACATGGGTATGGTTTCCTTACGTATGGAGGCATGGCTGCGTAGCGGGGTGCAGGGGGGTCCCCCAGCTGGGGCTCAGAGGGATGTCACCCCCCCAAAGGGACCAGTGTGGGGTCTCCAGGTCACCCCCAAAGGGGAAGGAGCTCCCCGAGGGCAGCCAGGAGGGGAAAACCTTGAGGGGTGCCCTGCAGAGACCCCCCACAGCCACCCACAGGTCCCTCTGCTCCCTCTCCCTCCCACACCCAGGACCCTGTGGGTCCCACGGGTGGCAGGGGCTGAGCTCAAGGTCACCCTCCCTCTTCCAGCCTCTCCCCGGGGACCTGTTTGAGGTCTCTTCATCCCAAACCCTAATGGGCAGGAGCACGTCCCGACGGACACCCTGGCCAACCTCCATCCGACCCTCTTCCACCGCTCAGCACCTCCCAGCGCTCTTCTCGCTCAGCATTTCAGGAGCCCTCAGGATTTGTCACCGAGGTCCCCGCGAGGTTCCCAGGGATGCTGGTACCCGGGAAGCATCCACAGCCGAGCGGCATCGCGCTGCTGCTGGATCCTTCACACCAGCACCCACCACCCACCTTTCCCAAAACCTGGAATTACTGGAAATCCACCCAGGTCCCATTCCAACACCTTGTGTGGGTTTTTGAACCTGAATTAATTTCCTTAAAATGATGATTCTTATGGAAATCAGCTTTAACGCAGCTCTGCATCACCGGCGTCTCGATCCGGTACGCGGCAGGAGTCACATTTTGCTGTCACTTGGGTTCCCTCCACGTTCACGAGGGCACGGTGGGATGGTGAGAGGGATGCAGGGATGTGGCAAGAAAGACAGAAGAAAGGACAGAAAGACTGGAGGAGGGCAGAGCAGCCCCGCTCAGGGCTTGGGACCCCCCCAACCCCACTCGCTCCCAGGGATTTAACCACAAATCCTGCGCCTGGGGGAGTTTGGGAGGATCTGCCCGGCAAGGCCATGGGAACCGGGCTGGGAAAACTGCTCCCGACCTCCTGTGTCACTAAAAATCCCGACAGCGAAGGGTGACCACCAGCATCCCGTGTTTATCCTTCTGCTCTGGCCCCTCCGGCTCCCCGGGTGTTAAATTAGGGCGAGACGTGGCATGGGGGGTAGCTGTGGTGGTGATGCTGCTCTCCACCTTGCTCCATCCCTTTTGGGGTGGGTTTGGGGTCACTGTTGCCCAGCAGCCCCCTCTGGTCCAGCCCTTGGGATGGAGCATCGCGGGAGGGGGGAAGGTGGAGAAGAGCAGGGAGAGAAACCAGTGGGATTCAGCTGCTTGGCAAAAAAACCTCCATCAGGTCGCAGGGTTTGGGGCTGGTTGGGGGGTCCCTCCGGTGCCGGCCCCCCAAAAACCGCCTTGCACCAGCCCCGCCAGCACCTCCCCTCTTCCTCCTCCTGGGTTATTGTTTTCTAAGCAAATAGAGATGTAAATATACGGCAGCTCCCAGGCGGCTTTGACCCGGCAGCGCGGCGCAATTCTCGCTGCCATTTACACGTCCTCGTCGCGCTTATTTATTTTTATTAAAATAGTTAAAAAAAAAAAAGCTGGAAAAAAAAAACCCCAACCAACAAGGAGAGGAGGAGAGGAACCCCCGGCTCTGCAGGCTACCGGGAAGAAAGTGTATTTTCTTTTTTCCAGGAGGTTTTTCTGGGCGAACACTGCTCTCTTGTTCTTCGAATCACTTTGCCATCTTGCGGCTCGGGGGAAGGAGGGGCCTCACCCTCCGCTCACCCCCATTAATCACCCCGACAGCCCTCGCTTGCCGAGGCCTCTCACCCTTTTCATCTCGGGGTTTGTGTGCAGCCGCCCAGCGCTGCCCCGCTCCGGCCTCGCACAATGATGCCGTCGTCGTCGCTGGGGTATCCCTCACCCGGCGCGTCCCCAGCCCGCTCCCCGGCATCTCGGAGGGGCTGGAGGATGGGGGAACCCTTCCCTGGGTGGCGAGATAACATAATTCCCATATATATTTCATTACCCCCTCCAAAATGATTAAATCTCCCCACTGCAACGAGCTAATTAGTATTTTATAGGGGGCAGAGCTGCTCCTTTGGGTGCCCGCCTCTCCTGAGCACCCACATCCCAACCTGGACCATGAGTTTTGTCGAGAGGCACTGGCTGGGGACACAAACCCCTCTGCAAGGGGGGAAAATGAGGAGAAAAAGCCCTAAATCCCCTCCCATCGTGTTTTTCTGCCCTTCAGGAGATGAGCACCCACCTCCTGCCTGCGTTGTGGTATGGATGGGCTATAAGTGGGGTGCGGGGGCGCGTGTGCCCCAGCACTGGAGCTCTGTTTGCCCTCGTACGTGTGTTTTCACCCTCAGGCACTGTGCAACATCCATTTTTGCCCAGGGCAGGAGGGTTTGCACCATCTCAGGCTTTTAAAACCCCCCAGCTGGTGGGATAAGAGCTGCCCAGGGTGGAGCAGCCCAACTCGGAGCACCCCAACCCAACCCCAGCACCCCGGCAGAGCCCAGCGCTCCAGCGCTGCCGGAAAATGGCAGCTGGAAGCGAGTTACAACTCCAGCGCGGGAATTAAATCACAGCTCGGCGCTAACTCGATTGCACCTCGCGCGGCGGAAAGGTCAAACGGGGCTCGCGCTCGGTCCTCGCCGCTGCGGGATGGTAACGAGCCTCCCCCTGCTCTAATGAACCCGTCAAGGAGGGTTTGCAGGGCACCACGTTGGCCCCTGCCCTGCAGTTTTGCACCCACCAGCCCCTTTCTGGGGTGGATTTGCACCTTCGTGCTCAGGCGTGCAAATCCTGGGGCCACAGGGAGGATGGGGCAGAGCTCCTGGTGCTTGCACACGTGTGAACGGGGGCACGTGCAAGATGATGGCCACGTGCAAGGCAAAGGGTATGTGCAAGATGATGGCCACGTGCAAGATGATGGCCATGGGCAAGATGATGGCCACGTGCAAGGCAAAGGGCACATGGAAGATGATGGCCACGTGCAAGATGATGGCCATGTGCAAGACGATGACCATGTGCAAGACAATGGCCATGTGCAAGACGATGGCCACGTGCAAAGCAAAGGGCACGTGGCTTTGCACGGGTTTAGCATGGCCGGGAGCGCTGCAGGTGTGTCGGTGCCAAAGCATCGCCCTGGCTCGCCCCCCTTTGCGCCCCCACCCACGCCCCAGCCGTCCCCAAAGGCATCCGTTGGGGTGCAGGGTCAAAGCAGGGCTGGGACCCCTCATAAATCCATCAGGGTGAACCCCGATTCCACCTAAATTCCTCCTTTCTCGGGCAGAGCCCACCCTGCGCCAATGGGTGCGGGCGGCCGAAGATGCTGGAGGGTGCCCAGACCATCCCCCACCCTGACCCACACGGAACCCATGGGGGGTTGTCAAAAATCCCCCAAAATTGCACAAATCCAGCTCCAGCTGGGTGGCAAATAAATAAATATATTATTTTTAATTTTTTAAACATTTTTTGATTGGAAATGAGCATGCAAGGCGTCGGGAGCCGGCGCTTGGTGCCGCTGCGTGACCTTTCCTTGCACCCGGTGCCGGGGACGAGCCCGGCGCGGCGGCGAGCGCGGGGGCTCGCGGTGCAGATTCTAATTTGGCGATTACTGTCACAAAGTCATTTGTCACCCGCCCCGGGGAGACTCGGCGGACGTCAGCCCTCTGATGCTCCTTATTGCTGGCTTAATCTTTACAGATTGAATTAAGATTGGGGGACTTTATCAGCGGAGGGAGCCAGGTGAAGGGTTACGCGCGCGTTTCATTTATTCAGTGGCGAGCGGGACGGTGGCTCCCACCCCGCCGCACCCAAAAGAAAATAAAAATAAGCCCCAAAACCAGCGACAATCCCCCCAAAACCCACCTATTACCCTGTAATCGAATCGCCTTTGAGATGCTCTTCGGAATAAAGCAAGATGGATGGAGCATCCTTCCCCCAGCCCGCGGAGCAGAGGCGATCGCCCTCCGTCCCCGTATTAATTCTCCTATTAAATTAAATAACGCGAAGGGTTGCGCTGCCTTCATTAAGCGTCGTGGGCAAACGAGCTCCCCGCAGCCTCCCGTCCTCCGAGCAGCACGCTAATTAGCAACAGGCAGGAGTGATCCCCCCCACCTCCCCTTTTTTCTTGCTTTATTAATCGCTGTGAGTAATAAATAGACTTCGGGGGGGCTTGAGGTGAGGACGTGGGTGCTCGTGGCGCTGGGGGCACCCGGTGTCACCCCCCTGCCTGGGACAGCCCTTTGGAAGGAGTAGGGAGGAAGAGGAGGGTGGGGGTCATCCCCTCCTGCTGCTGTTGGGGGGATATAATCAGCATCCCAAGGAGATGGATGTGTCCCGCTAACGAGGTCGGGACTTGTAATTACACGTGGTTGGGGATGGGGTGTAAAGCGCTGATGTATCCGGAGGGGGGATGGTTTGGGAGGCTGATGGAGGAAAATCTGTGTGTCTCAGGGAAATTTAGTCCTGGCTTTGGTGGAGAAGCTTAAATCCCTTCACGTGGCTTTTATATTCGGGATATAAACCCCTTGTCATCGCTAGTCCAGGCTCCCTCTGGAGTCAGCAGAGGGGATCGGCACAAAGCGGGGAATTACAGGAAAACACCCCAAAGCGACCCAATCCCTTCCCGTTCCTGGAGCTGGCCTAACTTTTCCCTAAGTCAAGCTAGAAGGGGAAAGGCAAGGCTTAACCACGAGGGCAGGCTTATCACCGCGGCCACGGCTGTCCCCATCACCCATCACCGCGCTTAAATCCGGGTACCACGGCTCAGCCCATGGCTCATCGCTCGTTAGCGCTGACACGCTCGTCTGTCCGGCCTTTCCGAGGAAGAGATTGATTTAAAACCTGGAGCTCGAGCTGAAAATCCTTCCTAAAACACACATCGTTGCTCATTAGGGTAATTAGTTTTGCTCACTCCATTCGCAAGACCCCGGCTCATCCCTGTGGCTCCTCCGAGGGCTCGGGATTATTGAGTTTCACGCTGAACTTCACGTGAAATGTGCTGGGGTTTAGGAGAGCTCAACTATTTTCCACCCTTTTTCTCGCCCTGGAAAACTGGGAGGTTCAGTTACATCGCCGTGGGAAGCGTCTCGCCCCCGCTGATCTACCCCTCGCGCCCCGCCTTGGCTCATCTTTTTAAAGCCCGTTGGCTTTGCACGTCATCACCGACGGCTTTGCCTGAATATTTGGGATGCTCCTGCTCTATTCCCGGCTTTTCCTTTCAAAGGACCAAATTTCCCTTGAAAATCCGTAGGAAAAATAATGGAAAGAGGCGTTTTCACCCCAATTTGCTCCCAAAACATCCCCGAGCGGAGGGATTTCAGCTCACTCCAAGCTTTTAGGAAAGAACTTGCTTCAAGCTCAGCTCTTTGGGCTTAAAAGCCTGGACTTTGGCATCCAGCCCTTGGCTTTAATGGTGCTCAGCGGCTCGGGTTGACCTTTGTTTTGCAAGGCAATGCTTCACGGCTCCGGCTGCGCTGCTCGGAGCCGCCCGCCCGGGGTTGTTGCCTTCCCGGTAAGATTCATGGGAGCCATAAAAACATCAGTTTTTTCTTTTCTAAACAAAGCTGTTGCTGGTCGTTGGCGGGGGAGAGGCTGGAGGAAGGGAGGGAGGGATGGAGGGAGGATGCTGTGTGTTTTCTCGGCGCTGGCGAGCTGTTTATTTTGTTGCTGTAAATAAGGCAGAGCCGGCGGGTCGAGGGCAGGGGCTCGCAGCCGTCTCCTGCCCGGCTCTCAGCAGCTCATCACCCACGTGGGGAGAGATGGAGGCGGCGGCGTAAAACGGGCTGTGAAGGGACGTGCTGCCCCTGCACCTCCCGGCCGTCCATGGGGGATGCGTCTCTTTTGGACGTGCTCCAGGTTGTGATCCAGAGCAGCGCTGGCCTTCTGTGTGCCCAGGTGGCCAAGGTGGCCAATGGCATCCTGGCCTCTCTTAGGAATAGTGTAGCCAGACTGGGTAGGGAAGGGATTATCCCTCTGTGCTCGGCACTGGTGAGGCCGCACCTTGAATCCTGTGTCCAGTTCTGGGCCCTGCACTTCAAGAGAGATGTTGAGGGGTTGGAGCGAGTGCAGAGGAGGGCGACCAAGGTGGGGAAGGGTCTGGAGGGTCTGACCTGCGAGGAACGGCTGAGGGAGCTGGGGGTGTTTAGCCTGGAGAAGAGGAGGCTCAGAGGTGACCTTAGTGCAGTCTACAACTACCTGAAGGGAGGTTGGAGCGGGGTGGGAGTCGGCCTCTTCTCCCAGGCAACCAGCGACAGGACAAGAGGACACAGCCTCAAGCTTGGCCAGGGGAGGGTCAGGTTGGGCATCAGGAAGCATTTCTTCTCAGCAAGGGTCATTAGACACTGGAAGGGGCTGCCCAGGGAGGTGGTGGAGTCACCATCTCTGGAGGGGTTTAAGACAAGACTGGACATGGCACTTAGTGCCCTGGTCTAGTTGCCATGGTGGTGTCAGGGCCATGGTTGGACTCGATGATCCCAGAGGGCTCTTCCAACCTCAGTGATTCTGTGATTCTGGAGGCTGCTGCTCATTCAAGTTCATCTTCCAAAGGGATGGATCTCGCTCTCCTCATCCTGGAAGTCAACCGATGATTTGAGACCTCTCCCAGGGTGCATTTCCATCCAGGAAAGCATGGGCAATCAGCCTAAGGGTGGGATTCTCCCCTGGCTCTTGGTTACTCACTCCCCTGCAAGACGTTGTCCATTCTCTTCCCAACCCCAACCGGGAAAGAAGGGCAACTGCGGGAAGTGTTTTGCTGCATCCCGTAAGCCGCGGTTCACGGTGGGGAATTGCCCATGCCGAGGGAGATGGTCTTCGGGAGGAGCTGAGCTGAGAAGCTCATCTTCTCTAACGAACCTGCGGGCATCTACGGTAAAGAGCGATGGATCCTGACCGAAACGCCAGGGGATGGGCAGTAAATTACCTTCCATTGACTGAGCAGCACTTTCATTCGGCCCAAAGTGCACTTTGCATGCATTTTGCATGCTCTCCAAATGCACTTTAAATTAATGCACTTTGAACTCAAACCCTTAGTTAATTCAGATTCGCCTGCCTGAGTGTTCCCCTGCAGACACGTCCCCACTGCAGGACCCAACCCAATGCCCTTTGGAGCTGGGGGAAGGGTCTTCAGGTTGGCTTCATCTCATGCCCCACAACCAAAACCGGTATCGGGTCCCATCTCCTTCTTCTATCCCTGGAGAGAGATGGGCGCCCACACATTCATCCTTCAAAGGGATGAGTAGGACTGGAGAGATGGCCCACATCTAGTGGTTCATCTTTCTCCATTGACCCTGAAAGGAGCTGAAGTAACAAATCCAGGCCAACATTTTCTATTTAAATAAGCAAAACACATGACTAGTGCTGGAAGAAACTATTCAGCCCTCCCCACATCTTCCTTCACTTCAAGGAGTGAAGCGGAGCCGGCCCAACCTGCATGAGGCTGTGCAGAAGACAAGGACATGATGATGGAGAGGCTTGACGTGACAGGGATTTGTGCCTAAATGAGGAACTTCATGCCCAGACTCCTCTATATGGTCAATGCAGAGAGACCAGCACCTTTAGGTCTTAAGGAAGGGCTAAATTCAGGTGCTCATTGCAAACCCACCAGGAATCTCCTAAAATATGCCCCAAATATGTGTCTTGCCTCCTTCCATTGACGGGACAGGAACCCTACATCCAGCTAAACCAAATGCCGAGGAGTTGGCGAAGATGGATGGATCCTGTCCTTCAAGAAAGTGGTTGAACCCCATCCTCAGCATCCCCTGGAAGGAGGAAAGAGCTCATGATCTCGGAGTGGATCCGCAGGGGAGGTGGGTACAGGGGAGCTGGTGTGCCAGCTTCTTTGTTTAAGAAAAGACTGGACATGGCACTTAGTGTCACGGTCTAGTTGCCATGGTGGTGTCAGGGCAATGGTTGGACTCGATGATCTCAGAGGGCTCTTCCAACCCAATTGATTCTGTGATTCTGTGCCATAAATCCTCACCGTGCAGTGTGTTGGCAGAGTTGGCCAAGCCCAGCAGCACCGAGACATATCTGTAAGGGGACATCCATCAGCATTAATTCAAATCAGCTTCTAAAGTGGATTAGCTGGAGCACACAGAGCCCCTTGCTGGACACTTATTCAGAATTACAGTTGGTTTAATTCCATTTAGCTTAATTCGCAAAGCTAAACCGAATTAAGGCTGGCTGCGTTGTGAGATAGAAGGTCCATGCGTGGGTTTAGTGTAATTTAACCGACCTGCTTTAAATTCACACCCTGCTTTATCTATACGCCCCCGGGGAAGCAGCTTGGCAGGTAACCTCAAGGTAAAAATTACAGCGGCTTGTCTTCATTCGGGCTTTACTCACGGCGAATCGTCCCTTCCCTGTCAGAGCCATATGCCGGGCTGCCAGCCTGCCGCCCGCCTGAGTTGTGGCCGCTCCGAGATGTATTTCACGACGCATCCAGCAGCGTGATGTGAGACCAGATGATACGCAAGGACGGGGATGTGAGCGCTGCAGCTCCGCTCTACGTGAAGCAACACGGAAAAAATCACTCTCAGAGCATCTGCGTGTCTCTGATGGCAACTGAAGACCATCACACACCCCATGCGTGGAGGGGAGAAGGTCCTGATGAGGGTAAAGGGGATCTTGAGGGACTTTTAGTCTGTCAGAGAGAGGCATAATGGGATGCTAATCCCTTGGGGTGGGATTTTCCAGCCCTGACGATGGGCTGGATCCCATTGGGATCGCACGTGGGGTTGATGGGACACCTGGCCATGGTCACCACCACTTAGCAGGGGTGAGCAGAAGACACAACAGCACATGAGTCTCCAGGTACCTACACCCCCTCTGCAGGCACCAGCCACCCCCCAGGTCCTTTCCAGACCCTGATTTCATCAGGCTTCCTCACCAGCCTTGTCATTTCACCGCCTCCATCCTCAGCCTGATCCCCCAGGTATCTCACCAGGGTCACCAAACTTTGGATCAGGCTGGAGGGAGAAGACTTTCTCAGCTTGGGTGTCTCCTGCAGCCACTGAGACATGGCTGTTGGGGGGGCTTTGTACCACACCAGGCACAGGAGACCATGAGCAGGATGGAACCCTCCAATCCTGCAAGGAAATGATATCTACTGTGGAGATCGCGCTGGAATTTGGCTGCAAATGACCCCATCAAGCTGGGCACTGGGAGGGGAAATGCCTCCACCGAGGCTTTGAGGAGGTTTCTTGTCTTCTCCTTATTAATCACGGGAAAGAAAGCAGGTCCCTTCCCCTCCCATAAATCTTGCGGTGGCGTCAGCCCTGTTTGTCCGACCCTTGGCTCACGCCGCTTCCCAGCTCCGCTCCCACGACAGACAAACCGGGGAGGAAAACTGCCTGGCAGCACCACGCTCCCGCGGGTGTTAAGCACATGCTTAAAGTTAAGCAAACGTTTCCATGCTCTGCTGAGCCCAGACATTAAAATCCTAAGGTTTGCTTTAAATTCCTGAGATGAATTTCCTGGTGCCTCCGGAGGGTCTTTGATTTGGAGGATTTGGAGGTGAGTTTTCTGCAGATGAGAGGAGGAGAAACTTTATCTTTTCAGGGAAAATTGAGGCTCCTGCCCTGCGTCTAGGCAGGACCTGGTGCCTTTACCACAAGGCTCCTCATATCTTGTCAGGAAGCCCCGAAATACTGAATTCAGGAGGAGTTATGAACATTTTAGTATCAACCTAAAAGCTAACTCAGCATCTCCGCTAGCTTCGGTGGACCATCTTCAGGTGTGGTTGATGGGAACCCAGAGATCACCAGTCTAAGCTCTCTCCTTTTGCTGGTCAGTGATGGAGAAGCAAAGCCCTCGCTGGACGCAGAGGTCTTCTAAACATCTCTGATCAACTCTTTCTTATGGCAATTGTCTTTGATCTTCATCACAGAATCACAGAATCAACCAGGTTGGAAGAGATCTCTGGGATCATCGAGTCCAACCGTTGCCCTGACACCACCATGGCAACTAGACCATGGCACCAAGTGCCATGTCCAGTCTTTTCTTAAACCCCTCCAGAGATGGTGACTCCACCACCTCCCTGGGCAGCCCCTTCCAGTGGCTAATGACCCTTGCTGAGAAGAAATGCTTCCTGATGTCCAACCTGAACCTCCCCACCACCACTCCATCTCCTCCACCCAGCACCGAAGGAGGGAGAGGAAGGTCTGGGGCTTGGAAGAAGCACGGAGCTGGCACAGATCCCTGCGCCATCCCCCTTTCTCCTCTAAATGAGGCCAAAATATTCTCGGTGTCTTCACATCTAAATGTCTTGTTTCCATTAGTTGATGGGCAGCTACTGAAGTGTCTCAGCAGGGGGATTTTAACGCGAACCGCTCTCCAGGTAACCATTACTATATCTTAAAAACATTTTATTACAAAGGCAAATGTATGTTTTAGCAATGCTCAGATGGCTACTTAATGTCATGTTTATCCCAGGCCAGACGCTTCTCGAAATGAATGAGACTTTAAGATCCAGGTTCCTCCTTTGTTTAATGGACTTTAAGTTGTTTAAATCATCAGCTTCACTTAAACGTTTCACTTAAATAGGACGATCTATTTTTCTCCATTAAAAGTTCATTCATCACAAGTAGGGGATGAATCTTTCCATGAAGCCCTGATGGAGAATGAAAACATCCATGCTAGGTCATGGCCATGGTTTGGCCGTTTCCATGCAGGGATGGACCGTTTCTTGGCAGAACGGGCCCAAAATCAGGCAAGAGGCAATGGTGCAACCTCCATCCTCCCATGCACCGTGGCTGGGATGAGTGATCCTGGGCCCTTTTCCTTCTCCTGTGCCCCCTCTTTGAGCAGGACACCTCCAAACCACATCTCCCACCATTCCCCTGCCAAGACCCTCAGCCCCCATGGTGAGATGGTGGAGAACTACTGATGGGGACAAACTGGTGGCAAAGGCCATCGTTGGGTGTCCACTTCACCACGGACCATGGACAAGGGCCACAGTCACCTCAGAGAAGAGCTGGGCAGCGAGGAGCAAAGCCAGGTGATTGGGGTCAGAGTGGCAGAAGATGAAACGGTGTCGGCTCCTGCTGCTGGGTTTTGGATTGAGCTTGAGGACACTGAGGTAGGACCAGAGAAAAGGTCTCCACCAACACATGCGACCAGCCCCTCTGATGGACTCTCCATCCACAGCAACTATTGAATCCAAACACTTTCCTCTTAACTAGAGGAGAATCCCTGCAACACAAACACACACCACTCAGGATCACCCCTTTTACTCCCTGCGCACCCATAAAATTTACAGCTGCCCCCACCGTAACTCACAACCCCCCCAACCCACACGCCGAAAGCCGTCGCCTCCGTGACTTTGTATTCTCCTTGCGACGTCCGTGCGCGGAGGGTGGAAATGTAAATACATCCCGGCTGTCCCGCTTTGATTCATGCGTCGGTATCGAATCACATGTGCTTCCCCCTACGCAATAAATCTCCTCGCGGTAACTCCACCTGAATTGTTCTTTGTGTGTTTCTTGGATCAGGATGAAGAACTGTGGCTCGGGGAGGGGGGGGAGACACAGACCCCCCGCTGCTCACCGGTGAAATATGTCCCAGCACGTGCACAGGGTGACGTCTCCGGTGGGATGGAGGAGGTTGCCCTAGGGCTGGTCCAGCACCTCTGGTGCAGAGCTCAGAGAAAGAGAAAAATAAAGTGGTTTTTGGGGACTTGATGTGTTATAAACCCTGGGCCTTGTTGTCCCACCCTGGGGGCAACAACCTGAGAGCCCGGGGTCTGGGCTGGGAGCAGGAACACAGTCAGGGCAGTGTTGGCAGCCAGCAGAAGCGGGGTCAGATGTCCCCTTCCCTTTACCATTAGCCAAACCGTCACCTTGAGTCCTCACCTAGAAGGTGAGGTTCATCTGCTCATGGACCCCAACATCAGCGGAGGGATGTTGGCACATCCAGAGCCCGACTCCTTCCACCGGAGAGTGGTATCTGAGCCTGATGCAGCATCCTTGGGAGCTGAAATCAACTGGGAGCCATCTCACCTTGGTGTGACCACGTAAGAGCCAGGACTTGGCCTCAGCTGGTCCCCAAGGCTCACTTGGTGGCCAAGGGAGAGAGATGGGAGCATCCCCTGGGTGGGTGAGAGCATCCTCAGGTGGGCATGAGGGACAATTGGGGTGTTTTCTCCCCGGCAGCAGCAACATCTCCCCAGGAGTGTCCAAGTCCCCCCAGCCAAAGAGAGTTGACCAAATTCCACCTGAAACCACCCCATTCTCCCCCAGAAAGGGCCAGTCATGGACCAGGGTGGCTCCATCCCAGCAACAGCTCAAGCCAACCCTCTTCGTGTCCCTCCAAAATGGGTCAGGAGCAGCAACGTGGGGCCGGTGACTGCCCTTTGGCCGAGCACTTGATTTTGGAGGAGGTTTGGAGACCCCCACGCTCATCTCAGGGCTCCCCTGAGGCTCGTCCTCTCCCTGACACGGGACGCTTCGCATACCAGAACTCCCTCTAATTAAGATACCACAGAGCGAAGCCTCGGTGGAAAACCAGGCTGAACTCACAGATCGGGACAGATTCCAGGAAAAAAGAGGATTTATTTTTTTTCCCTTGAATCCTGGGGGGAAAAAAAAGGAGAGAAACTCTCACGTCTTTCCAGGGAGAGGAAGAAAGATTGGAGACAATTCCAGAGCGCGGCACAAAGCCCTCAACATCTTTCATTATTGGGCAAAATTAAAACGCGGGGAGTTGAGCATCGAGAATTCGCCGGCTAATAACAGAAGTAAAAAGTTGTTAATCAGGCACGTGATCCTATAAAATAAAGGGAATAATTGAAAAGATATCTAATTTATCTATTGAATGCCTCCAACGCTCTCTTTATCACTTAGATGGACAGAATATAATTGGTACGGTGAAAGCCATCAATCTTAGGAAGTGGGCTTTCTGTACAAGATACAACTATTACTGTCATATTATGACACCATAATATCAAGATCAATGACATTTTAAATGCACTCCAGTTATGGGCAATTGGTGACAATAAAAACAGTGACAAATTGATGAAACAAGCGCCAAATGATCTGGTGTCTAAAATAAACCATAAATAATCCGCTTTAAAAAAAAAAAGAGATCTGCTGAATTCGCTTCGGTTGGGGGACGTCTTCGAGCGATCAATTTATCCGCGGAGTGAATCATCTGATTTTTCTTGAAGGGGCAACTTTCTGGGTTGATTTAGGGGTCATTCCCGTGCAGTTTAATAATGTTATCGTTAGCATAATTGTTGCCATAAAAAGCGAGGTTCTCATTTAGCCACGGAAGTTACTCCCAGCTGAAGAGTCAACATGGTTACGCTGTAAATATCAACGCTTTTTTTTCACATACGATGACATTATTCCCTCGTGGTGTCCCCAGTCCCTTAAATAAAAGTCACCACAACAGCAGCAATAATTTCTGGATCTTTCCAGAGGAAAGCAGGGGGTAGGAGGGTGTGGTTCTCCTGGGAAAAATGGGGTGAAATCCTGCTTTTTGCTCTCTCCTGGGCGTCCCACCAGCTCCCAGACCCGTCCTCAACTGTTGTCACCTCCCTTGGGTTGGCAGGAATAAAAGACCCCGAGGACAAGCACGGGAAGGGAGGATAGATCCTACAGGAATACACCCAATAGGAATGGATCTTATAGGAACAGGTCCTATAGGAATGGATCCTATAGGAGCAGTTCCTATTGAAATGGATCCTAGAGGAAGAGATCCTATAGGAAGAAATCCCATAAGAAGAGATCCCATAAGGATAGATCCCAGGATCCTATAGAAGCAGATCCTATTGGCATGGATCCTATAAGAATAGATCCCACAGGAACAGATCCCATGGGAACGTGTCCTGTAGGAACAGATCCTATAGGAGTGTATCCTAGAGAAATGGATACCACAGGAATGGGTCCTACAGGAATGGGTCCTAGAGGTGCAGAACCTGTAGGAATGATTCCTAAAGAAATGGATCCTGTAGGAACAGACCCTATAGGAATGGATCCTGATGGGATGGATCTTAGAGAAACAGAAGCTATAGGAACGGATCCTACAGGGACAGATCCTGTAGGAATGCACCCTCAACCAGGAGGTCAGCCCTCGTTTCTGCTCGTGAGCTTTTCCCCAGGGCTGGAGCAAGCATGGGGCCAGCAGTAGGACCCCAGGGCTCTGAACAAGCTTTCCTGGGCTGAGAGCTTGAAGAAACCCCATGAGATGTTGGGAGCAGGGAAACATCACCTAAATGAGGGGTCCACTACTGAACCCTGACCCCTGTGCAGTCACGGGCTGGGAGTTTGGTGGCCCTGCTGTCTTTTTTGGGACGTGCTGAGATGTTGAACTCATCCAGGGTCTCCAAGGACTCCTCCATGGCTCCGTGCCTTGACCTGGTCTTCAAGCTGGGAGAGGGGCCAGGGCTCTCCAGGATGATCCATCCCCATTCAGGCGATGTTGGGATATCAAATGGAAGGACCCCCCAACCGAAATGGGGGCTGTTCCCCATGGATGACCCCACTGGAAGAGGGTCTGGCTGCAGCATCCCCCTCCGGGGCAGCTCCTCAGGGCAAGCCCCGGCCAAGGGAGACAAGCAAGGAAAAAATAAGGCAAAAAAAGAAAGAAAAGGGGCCAACGCAACATTCCCAACGCGTCACTGACATGTCGGGTCCTGCCGTGTCAGAGGGTTGGCTGCCGGCCTGGAGAAGCCCCGGTGCCGACGGGAGGAGGGTCCCTGCGTCCCACGAGCCAGGGGGGAGCACCCGGGCAGGGACCCAGCTGTGGGGTGGAGTGAGGGACAGCGGGGGGAAAGGGTGCTGGGAGGGGGGGTGCGGGGCCTCGGAGGAAGAGAGGGAGAGGAGAGAGAGGGATAAAATGAGATTAAGTGAAATGAAATAAAAGGAAAGGAAAGAGAAAAGGAAAAGAAAAGAAAAGAAAAGAAAAGAAAAGAAAAGAAAAGAAAAGAAAAGAAAAGAAAAGAAAAGAAAAGAAAAGAAAAGAAAAGAAAAGAAAAAGTGAGAAGAGAAGAGAAGAGAAGAGAAGAGAAGAGAAGAGAAGAGAAGAGAAGAGAAGAGAAGAGAAAGAAGAGAAAGGAGGAGAAGAGGAAAAGAACATTTTGATTTTCCAAGGAAGACTTTGCCAGGATGGGTCCCACCACCCCACACGGCCGGGGACCCCCAGGCAGACACACCAGCACATGGACCTTCCTTGGGATGGTGACGCCTGAGCAGGACCAAGCCTGGAGGCAGATTTTAGGCGAACCCAAGGACACGTCACTTCCCAGCGCTGCCTGGAAATGCCTTCAAACAGCAACTAAAACCCCCACGGCTCATGGAGTGAAATACCACAGACCAGATGAGCCTGGGGACATCGCAGGAGGGAACTCAGCAGTTCACGGCCAAGCCAGCCATTCTTGAATAGCGATGTCCTCAGGGGTCCGTGCCAGTGCCACACAGGGTGCCCAGCACCATCCAAGATGCTGCTGGCATGGACCTGGCTGTCCCACCCTCACATCTGCCTGCCTTCTGCAGACATTTGGAGCTCCAGGGCATCTCCAACGACGCTGGGGTCTTCTGACCACTAGTGAAGTCAACAGCTTGGCAAAGTCCATATGGGCTCTACAAGGAGCTGGGCGCCTACGTAGGCATCTACGTATAGATACACACCTGCACTGGGGCGTTCAAACCCTGAAGAAGAAACCCAACGGGATGGGGATATGGAGACCCACCTCCCATGGCTGGAAACGGAAACTGCTCCTGGCCCTGTCCCAGATATTTACTCTTTCTCCAGGAATTTACACCAGAACCATTTTGGGCTTTCAACACATCATTTCCCAACATCTCCGGCGCATCACTGCCAACCACATGTGGTCCTCAGCCCCTTTCTTGGGAGATTTGTCCCAAAAATGTCTGTGTGGCTGCCAGTGATTCAATGTTGAGCCTGGGGGTGGGTGGAGAATCCCTCCTTGGGACCTTCCCTCTAAGCAGGGAGAGGATGGGAGGCGATTTTGAGGCTGGGCTGGTCCCCAGCCTGTGCTGATGTCAGTGAAATTGCTGGGTTTCAGCTCAAAAATAGGAGGCTCTAAGGAGGGGGGAGCTCTCATGTGGGAATCACGTCACGCAGAAGAAGGAGGTAATGGAAAACTCAGGGATTTTGGGAGAAGTCCCAGGATTCATCCATCCAGATGATGTAAATGGGCCCCAGGGTGGCACGGGAGGAGCATCCTGGGCTGTGAGAGCTGTGTAAGCAGCTCTGGAGTCCCCCGAGCACCTTCTCCCCTCACCCAACACCTCTCCCGGAGAGCCCTGAAGAGCAGCCATTGCCCCATGAGACACGCAAGCCTGGGCAGGGCAGGAGGGGACACAGGGAGGAGGTTTGGGGAGGAATTCAGCTTAATTCAAAGCAGAGAGAGCCCAGCCCTCGCATGGACTCCTGAAAAAGGCGATGGACCAGCTCAGCTATGCTTCCCGAGGGAAACTGAGGCAGGGAGCTGACTGCCTCAAGCTTCGCCAGGAGAGGGTCAGGTTGGACATTAGGAAGCATTTCTTCTCAGCAAGGGTCATTAGACACTGGAAGGGGCTGCCCAGGGAGGTGGGGGAGTCACCATCTCTGGAGGGGTTTAAGACAAGACTGGACATGGCCCTTAGTGCCCTGGTCTAGTTGCCATGGTGGTGTCAGGGCCATGGTTGGACTCGATGAGCCCAGAGGGCTCTTCCAACCTCAATGATTCTGGGATTCTGTGCTGGGGAGGGAAGGAGGAGGCCCCCCTGCCCGTCCCTGCCCGCCAGCATCTTCCGGAGAAGCAGGACAACGGGTCCAGCTTGCCTGGATCTGAATCCCACCAAAGGTCCATCCCTCGCTGACCCTCTGTAACATCCAACTCCCACTTAATTAAACTCCGGGAGAGGACGGAGACGCAGCCGGCTCCGGCGCCGCTCCCCGGAGGCATCGCTCATGCCCACGATGATAGCAAGCGGCTTTAATATTGAAATATGTGCCATTTAGGGAGCCGAAACCATCGTCGTGCACAAAATAAAACAACTTTTAGCTTGATGAAAGATACAGCGAGTAAATACATTAATAGGAGGTAATTGAAAACTCCTGGGTAATCTTGAAGCGATCATGAACTTCAGCCGGGGGGATGCTGGGGGGTGTGTACGGCTCCGGCCGACGCGCTACGGCTTTTACCACTCACAGCCCGGGTGTTTTATGGTGCCGGGGCTCGGAGTGTAGCGGCGCTGTCATATTTAGATTTCTAATTATATTTCGAGCCGCTTCGGTGGCTTTTCGTGCGCGCGGCGCCGAGCGAAGCGGGGGATTGCGCAGGGGAGCAAAGCAGTCGTGAGCCATAAAAGAGAGAGAGGACGAGGCAACACCTAATGGGAAAGAGCAAGATGGTCCCTCTCCTCTGCTGATATTAATACTCCGGGAGTGGGTTTGCCCCGTAAATGGATGGATGAACAGATCGCAGGGTGGGTTTTTTTGCTGCTTCTTTGCAATTTTCTCTCCCTCCGAGAGCCGGCTCGTGCAGCACAACTTGTCCTCAGCGTCCTCCCCCCCTCCCGCCTCGCTCAGCAGAATCTCTCTCCCCAACGCCCCGTCCTTGGGATGTGCTCCCATGGGTGCTGCGGCGAGCACCCAGCCGGGTCGCCCTTATGAGGGGGGGACACGTGCGCATGGCCACGGGTGGGAGAGGGGTGTTTTGGGGTGGGGGGAGCAGGGATGGGGCAGCCCGGGAGGAGGGGGAAACCCCTAAACTCTCCACTCATGGAAACCCACTGGGGTTCCTCGCTGGAGGATGTTGCTTGTGGGTTCACGGGCTGCTCTTCCTCCTGCATCCCATGGAGGAAGATGAACGGTGGTTTCTCCATCCATCCCTCCATCCATCCCTCCCTCCATCCATCCCTCCCTCCATCCATCCATCCCTCCCTCCCTCCATCCCTCCATCCCTCCATCCATTCCTCCATCCTCCATCCCTCCATCCATCCCTCCCTCTATCCATCCTCCATCCCTCCATCCCTCCCTCCCTCCATCCCTCCCTCCATCCCTTCATCCCTCCATCCCTTCATCCCTCCATCCCTCCTTCCCTCCGTCCCATCTCTCCATCCCTCCATCCATCCCTCCATCCCTCCGTCCATCCCTTCCTCCATCCCTCCCTCCCTCCATCCATCCATCTGTCCATCCCTGCCCCACTCCATCTCTCCATCACCATCTCCCCCTGCCCCAGGGCAACCCTACGGGAGGTGTAAATCTCACCCAGCCCCAAAGCTCGGACCCCCCCCAGCTCAGCCAGGCCGGAGGAGCCCCGAGGAGCCGGGGGAGCCCCGAGGAGCCGGCTCTGCCCCGGGCGATGATTTCCAGCTGCCGCCGCCGCCTGGCCCCAGCTCTCCGCGTCTCCCTGCCCTGCTTGGCGAGGGCTCGGCAATCCTGCGGGGAGCGGGGACATAAATCTCGAGGTCAGAGCTAATACCCATTAACAAGCAACGCTGCTTGTAGGTGATTGCAAGGGATTCTTTATAAGGCTTTTGCAGATGAATGGACTGCCTGCAGCCATAAATACCCTGATCCACGGCCTCCTGCCTCCGGCACCGGCGCGCTCACTACGCTCCACTTGTTTCCTTACGGTTTCCTACCAGGCTGGAAGGATGACTGCAGGTCAGACCCCCCCTGCAATGTGTGATGCTCTTCAGATCCCTTGGTTGGGGGGCAAACGTCCCCCTGAGTGTCCCCATAGCCTGGAGGTACCGAGATGATGCTGCTGCGTCGCGGGTACCATCTTCTCAGCATCCTTTTGGGAACGGCGGGGTGGGAGCACCCGGATTGATGCTGAGTGGGGGAAATCCTATGGGAAACGGTTCAGCTGGGGAATTCCTTTTGGAAAAGAATAGAAAAATAAAAGGGTGGTGAAAAACTGAGGAGGAGGAGGCACAGCGAGCCCTTTGCCCGCTTATCCCAGCGTTTCTTGCTGGTACCAGTAAACGCTGAGGCGCGAGCGCTGCATCCTCCACCCCAAACCCGCGACCGTCGTTCCCAAAGGAGCTTTTTAGCCTGGCACAAACAAATTTCACCCCCCAATAAACACGTTCATAAATGTTGAGGTATTTTTAGGAGTCCCGGCCGTGCTGCTGAGCCCTGCTTCAGTTTGAGGGTGTAGTGGGAAAGCAGCGATGGGAAACCTCCCCCTGGGCTGGGGGCAGTGGGAAGCCGGTGGGATAAATTCCCCGAAATCATGGGGTAGGAGGGAGTAAACAGATGGAAATAAAAGTGATCGGAGAGGAGCCTCCCCCCAGGGAAAGTCCTCGCCTTGTTTTTTTCCAGTTCATTCCCTGTGGGTCCCAACACCAGGGACTTGCCCTTCTTGCCATGGGGCTCCTGGCAGACCCAGCGCTGTGGGTGCAGGGTGGTTGGTGCCACCTGATTTTCCTCGCTGATTTTTATTTATTTTAGGGGTTTTATTAATTTTTAATCCCCGTGTGAGCCTGGCCTCACCCTTCCCCTACCCCAGCCAGCACCGTGGCGGCGTGTGCATGAAAATCTTCCATGTGGGTGTTTTTCTGAACCTCAGAAATAGGAAACAGGGGATGAAAAAAGGACCAAAACCCACCCAAAACCCTCTGCAACACCCTGAGACCCGGCTGCCGCCGCGGGGAGGTGGGAGGGGACGCGAGGAGCCATCGGATCCAGACAATCCCCAGTCCCGCCGGCCGCCCTTTCCGATGCCAAACAAATAAATAAGGTGAAGAGAGAAAGACGGAGCTGACAAAGAGCCCCGGAGGGAGCTGAGCCCGCGCCGGGCGGCCCCGGAGCACAAAGGCGATCTTCTGGCCCTGTGCAAAATGCATCCCGGCCCCGCAGCCCTGGGTAAACACCAGGAATTTATGGCTCCTTCTCCCCCATCTCCCCCTGGAACCGCCTCTTTGCATCCCCCTGAACTCCAGAAGGAATTTTAACTGCGTCTTTGCTGGGAGCGGGTTTGAGTCGCTGCCGGCGCACGGCTCCGGTGAAGGACTGAAGATAACGAGAAGCCACAAAGCGATGGGAGGAGTTGGGGAAGAGCCTGGGGTTGGCGCCGGACGAAACCCGTTAAACAAGATGTTCAAAATCCTTAAGAAAGGGTAAATTCTGGCAGCAGTAAATCCATGCTCCAGGGTGGCCAACCCTCAGGGCTGCGCTGCTCGTCCCCAGAGCCCCGCGCTTGGCCCAGCGCCTCCAGCCCAAATCTTCCTTCCCGTGGCACTGGTTTATCATTTCTGGCACTAAAATTTAAGTTTGGATGAAAAAATAGGGGGACTTTTCCCGTTAAAGTGATCTGGGTTGGGCCTGGCAGAGCAGTGGCCCAACCCAACCGTTGAGTTGGGTCCCAACTCAATGGCAAGGTCATGGTGAGAGGTGCCCCAAGGCCATCCAATGGCAGTGACATCGTCCCACCACACCATAGCCCAACCCAACCGTTGAGTTGGGTCCCAACTCAATGGCAAGGTCAAGGCGAGAGGTGCCCCAAGGCCACCCAATGGCAATGACATCCCACTACGCCGTAGCCCAACTCAACCGTTGAGTTGGGTCCCAACTCAATGGCAAGGTCAAGGCGTGAGGTGCCCCAAGGCCACCCAAAGGCAGTGACATCGTCCCACCACGCTGTGAGGGACTTGCTCCTCGCTCTCAAGCATCTGGGGCTCAGACCTCAAGGTCTCAAAGGCTTTTTATTTGGTGCCCAAACACGCTGCTCAGCCTTTAAGGACATCAGAGCAAAGCAAAGGGCTGTGGGCTTCCAGGTGGAGTTTGCCAGTGGAGACGTCCATGGTCAACCCTCGCCTTTCTTCCAGCAGCAGAGAGGAGAAAAACCAGCACCAAAAGCCTGGTTTTACTGGGAAAAGTGAGGATGCCGTGATGGGAGGGAAGCCGGCAGAGCGGAGCCCGCTAATATGGCAAAGGTTGTTACAACGAGGCTGGCGACTCGTTACACTCATTAGCAAACGGGAAGAGCAAGAGGAGCAGGGGCTGATGCTGCAGCGGGGAAAAATTAAGCGAAACATTAGGCGTGACTTCGGCACTGGAAGGGCTGTTGGGAGGGAGGAACAGGCGGCTGGAAGCTGTTCGGGGTGGGGAGATGCTCCCGGCGGGGGACCCATTCGTCGAGGATGGTTTAGGGGTAATGGAGCCGCGCCGGGGAGGCGGCTGGCTCCAGGTCTGCGCCTGGGTGGGGGTGTTTTTACCCTGAACCCCCCCCAAACCATCCTCTCTGGGGGGAGCAAAGACATCATGGCACATTGGTGCAATTTTTGCATCCTAAAATTAACAGGTTATGGGGGAAAATGTCTATTTGCAACATATTTTTTGGGGAAGGGAGGAATATATTCATTTATTTTACACTCTCAGCCCCCAAAATGCTCTTGTTTTCCTCCTCAGCAGCTCCTGGGCTCAGAAAGCCAAAAAAACCCCAAGAGTTTTGGGTGGGGAAGGTGATATTTGCTGGGGGCCGCGGTGCCCATCGAGTCCCAGCGCCGAATGAGGATGAGAAACGCTTCCACCGCCTTCGCCGGCGCAAAGCGAGGCTACAAATAAACCACTCAAACGGACGGCTCTTGTCCTAATCACCCCATAAAATGTATTTAAGCGGCCAGCCGGAGACTTTCCAGGGGTTTATTTATCTATTTATTATTGCAGCTGACCGGAGCATCCTTCTCCTAAAGAGCCCGGTGCCAAGCGCCGTGAGTTATGCAAAGGCAGGAGGGGAGCGATCGGGGAAGCGCCGCCGTAACTCACGCCGGGAGCCCGGCCGTGGGGGTTTCGGGGGGACGGGGGCACCCCAGACCCCTCCGCGGAGGGTTTGTGTCCCTCTGCGACCCCCTGGGCCGTTTGCAGGGGAGGGAATCGGCTCTGGTGAGGGTGCAACCCCATCCGTGGGGCTGGGATGTGGCTGTCTGGGAGTCTGCAGGGATGTTGGAGCCTGGAATTGGGTATTTTGGGTTTTTTTTAGTGGAAAAGGTGTTTTTGGGGCACCCTAGTGATGAGTTTCATTTGAGCTGCTCCTCCCTAAAATCCTGTTTTGCAGAGGGGGTGCACGGCAGCTCCCCCCATGCCACATCCCCTCCCCAGTTCTGGCATCTCCCACCCAGGTCCTTGGTTGGGATGTGGTGGTGGGATGGTCCAAGGAGGTGGTGGGATGCTCCGAGGAGGTGGTGGGATGCACCAAGGAGGTGGTGGGATGCTCCGACCAGGTGGTGGAATGCTCCTATAAGGTGGTGGGATGCTCCTATAAGGTGGTGGGATGCTCCAAGGAGGTGGTGGGATGCAACTGCAATTTGGGGGGATACAGCTACAATTTGGAGGATGCGATGGCAAGCCAGGGGCTGTGACCCCATTTGAAGATGCAGGTGCATTTTGGGGGTGCAGAGGGAAGCTTGGCAGCCCTGCAGAGGCAGCCCCCCCACCCCAGCCCCCTTGGGTGGCCCCCGGGGGTGGGAGAAGCTGTTGTCACCCACAGAGCCCCCCTGGCACCCACGTGTCCCTACACACATCACTCATTTGGGGAGGGCAGCGTGTCATTCCCACTGCAGGCTGCACGTTGGGCTGAACTGGGTGGACTGGGAGTGTCGCCTCTTGGGGTAACTGGTTATTTGGGGCTCTTTTGGGCTCTTTTCCCTCCCCAGCCCAGCCCGGGGGCTCACCCCTCCTCCCCACCCGGCTGGTCCAGGAGCTGATCCGGCTGAAAAGGAGCCAAAAATCCATCGCACCCTGCTCCCCGCAGCCCCGCCACCCTCCTGCCTTCACCCTTCCCATCCCCAAAAAAGAGGGGGAGCACCACCACAGCCCCCCCGAGACTTTTTTCCGTGGTAAAGGGGATGCTCAGGCTCAGAGTAAAACCACCCCATCAACACCCCTTAAAAAATATTAACTCCCAATCCCCGGCCATGCAAAAACCCCCACCTTCCCCCCTCTTTTTCCCACCTTTTCCCCTCTTTTCCCCCTCTTTTTCCCACCTTTCCCCCTCTTTTCCCCACCTTTTCCTTTGCTTTTCCCCCTCTTTCCCCCACCTTTCCCTCCTCTTTTCCCCACATTTCCCCCCTTTTCACCACCTTTTCCCCCTCCTTTTTTCTCACCTTTTCCCCCTCTTTTTCCCACCTTTCCCCCTCTTTTTCCCACCTTTTCCTACCTTTTCCCCCTCTTTTTCCCCATTTTCCCCCTCTTTTTTCCCACTTTTTCCCCCTCTTTTTTCCATCTTTCCCCCCTCTTTCCCCCCTCTTTTTCCCACCTTTCCCCCTCTTTTCCCCACCTTTCTCCCCTTTTTCCCCCCTCTTTTCCCCACCTTTTTTCCCTCTTTTTCCCACCTTTTCCCCACCTTTTTCCCGACTTTTCCCCCTCTTTTCCCCACCTTTCCCCCTCTTTTCCCCACCTTTTCCCCCTCTTTTTCCCCACCTTTCCCCCTTTTTTTCCCCCTCTTTTTCCCACCTTTTCCCCACCTTTTCCCCCTCTTTTCCCCACCTTTTTTCCCTCTTTTTCCCACCTTTCCCCCTCTTTTCCCCACCTTTTCCCTCTCTGTTCCCCCTCTTTTCCCCGCCTTTTTCCCACCTTTTCCCCCTCTTTTCCCCGCCTTTTCCCTCTCTTTTCCTCCCTCTTTTTCCCACTTTTCCCCCTCTTTTCCCCACCTTTTCCCCCTCTTTTTCCCACCTTTCCCCCTTTTTTTCCCCCTTTTTCCCACCTTTTCCCCACCTTTTCCCCCTCTTTTCCCCACCTTTTTTCCCTCTTTTTCCCACCTTTCCCCCTCTTTTCCCCACCTTTTCCCTCTCTGTTCCCCCTCTTTTCCCCGCCTTTTTCCCACCTTTTCCCCCTCTTTTCCCCGCCTTTTCCCTCTCTTTTCCTCCCTCTTTTTCCCACTTTTCCCCCTCTTTTCCCCACCTTTTCCCCCTCTTTTTCCCACCCTTCCCCCTTTTTCTCCCCCTCTTTTTCCCACCTTTTCCCCACCTTTTCCCCCTCTTTTCCCCACCTTTTTTCCCTCTTTTTCCCACCTTTCCCCCTCTTTTCCCCACCTTTTCCCTCTCTGTTCCCCCTCTTTTCCCCGCCTTTTTCCCACCTTTTCCCCCTCTTTTCCCCACCTTTTCCCTCTCTTTTCCTCCCTCTTTTTCCCACCTTTCCCCCTCTTTTCCCCACCTTTCCCCTCTCTTTTCTCCCTCTTTTTCCCACCTTTCCCCCCTCTTTCCCCCCTCTTTTTCCCACCTTTTTTCCCTTTTCCCCCGAGCTGCCGCGCGGATGCAGGCGCCGGAGCCCTGTAAATATTAATCAAATCCGGTTGGTTTTTATTTTGTTCGCTCTGTTTAGCTCGGCGGGACGCAGCCAGATGGGAGACGAGAGAGCTTTTTACCCAGCCGAGGAGCGGGGTAACTCCAACCTAATGAATCCCGGCGGCCGAGCGGTTTTCCGGGAAATCATTAGCGGGATACGAGGGTGTAAATAATTAATTAGGGGCTGGAGCGGCCGGGGAGGCTCTGCCGGGGGGGGGGATCGCGTGGGGGGGGAGCGGGGGCCTCGATGCTCCGCGGACGGGGGGTGTTTTCCTGGGAAAGCTGGAAAAATGGGGAAAAAAAGGGAGTTGAGGGGGGGAGAGAAGGGGAAAAGCCGGATCCTGAGCTCCAGAGTCGGGAATTCCCACGAGTGTTTTGGGGGTCCCACGGCCAGGACCCCCCCCCTCCGCCCCCGGCATCGCGAGCGCGTCCGGAGCGCAGGCGCTTTCTGCTCATTTAATATTCATAAATTGAAACGAATTATTTTAATGCCAATTAACTTGTAGCTGTCCCTTATTAATAGTAATTTAGATTAATATTTCTTTGGAAACGGGAACGCTGGGCTCGGGGCGACGTGATCCGAATGCCAGAGCACGGCAGAGCCCTTATTTATTTTTTTTAACCGAATTCTCACTTTTTCAACCCAAAATCGGGCCAGAGGCTCTTTTCTTGACGAGGGGGGGGAAGCAAAACACTTGCTGAGTGTCCCATAAAAATCAGATTTTCCTGCTTGGCCCAAACATCCCATCGCAGGATCCTCGTTGTGTCGAGGGGAAAAGTTACCCCCCCCCCGGTCCCAAATACCCCCAAGTGGGAGCCCCCCCCCCCCCAGCACCCCAACCCAGCTCGGGGAGGGGGGTGGGGTGGGGGGGGGAAGGGGGAGCACCCCCGAAATGGACTTTTTCAGGATGGAGGGGGAGGGAGGGGGGAGAGGGGATGGATGGGGGGGTGGGAAGAGTTTGCTGCTGTCCCTTTGCTGAGTGGGGGGGGGAGAGGGAAAGAGGGAGGGAAGAAAAGAGGTGGAAAAGAAAATGAGAGGAAGGAGGGAAGGGAGAAAGAGAGGAAGAAAAAGGGAAAGAAGAGGAAAAAAAGGGAAAGAAAGAGGAAAAAAGGGGAAAGAAAAAGGAAAAAAGAGGGAAAAAAGGGAAAGAAAAAGGAAAAAAGGGAAAGAAAAAGGAAAAAAGGGAAAGAAAAGGGGGAAGAGGGAAAGAAAAAGTAAGAAAAAGGAGAGAAAAGGGAAGGACAGGAAAAAAAAAGTAAGAAAAGTGAAGAAAAAGGAAGAGAAAGGTAGAAAAAAAAGAGAAATAAAAATGAAAAGGGAAAGGAAAAAAGGAAAAAGGGGGAAGAAAAAGAAGGAAGAAAAAGGGAAAGAAAAGGCGAGAAAAAGAAAGAGGAAAAAAGAACGGGAAAGAAAAGGGGCCGGGGGGGGCCGGACCCCGCTTACCTGCCGCTCCGGGCGCCGCTCCCCGACGGGGCGGCCGGGCCGGGGGGTCCCGGGAGGACTCGGGGGGTCCCGAGGGTCCCGTCCCGGGGGGTCCCGGGGGCCGGGTCCGGCGGCACAGCAGCCCCGTCTCCCTCCGCCCGCTCCGGCCCCGCCGCCGCCCCCGGGGCCCGTCCCGTCGAGGGGGCCCCGGTCCGCACCGCCCCTGGCACCGCCCCCAGCCCTGCCCCAGGGGGACACGGGGCTTTTTCTGCCTTTTTTTTTTTCCCCGCCCCCCCTCCACCCCCCCCCAGGCCCCGCTGTTCCCACCCCTACGCTCCTCCCGGGACCGCCCCCCTCGGGACCCCCGAGCGGGACCCTCCGTGGGAGACCCCCGGGACCTCTCTCCCACGGATACCCCCGGGATCCCCCCGCCGGACCCCCCCCGGGTCCTCCCTCCCAGTGAGACCCCCGGGACCCCCCCCCGGACCCCCCCGGGTCCTCCCTCCCAGTGAGACCCCCGGGACCCCCCCCCCCGGACCCCCCCTGGCTCCTCTCTCCCACGGATACCCCCGGGATCCCCCCCCGGAGCCGCCCGAGACCCCCTACGGAGCCCCCCAGGCTGATCCTTCCCCCCGCCGGGACCGGGCTGAGCCCCCCCAGCCCAGACAGCCCCCCCCCACCCCATCAGTGCCTATAGGCACGTATAAAGGGACAGGTAGCAGGGCACTGGCACCTACAGGTCTTACCCCCCCCAATCCTACAGATGCACATCCGGGTGTCCCTGCAGACGTGTCCCCTACATCTATAGGTGCTAAAATCATCACCAAGAGGGAAAAAAATCATTTTTAACCCTAAAAAAAGGAGAGTTGTGTTGATAGGGTTGGAAATGAGGTGAGAAAAAGGGGGAATCCCATGACTCCGGGAGCTGGTGATTGATGGTGAGGGATGCAGGAGGGGAGGGGTTAGGGTTAGATGTAATAATGTTGAGAGATAGAAAGAAATAGAAATAGAAATAGAAATAGAAATAGAAATAGAAATAGAAATAGAAATAGAAATAGAAATAAATAGAAATCAAAATAATAAGAATAAAATAATAATAATAGTAATAATAATAATAAAATAAGAATAAAATAAGAATAAGGATAAGAATAAAGGTAGGAATAAGAATAAGAATAAGAATAAGAATAAGAATAAGAATAAGAATAAAAGAACAAGAATAAGAATAAGAAACAAAATAAGAACAAGAGTAAGAACAAGAGTAAGAACAAGAATAAGAACAAGAATAATCTAATAATAACAATAATTTAATACTAAAAGACTAAATAACTCCCTTTACAGGGGTTAAACATCCGGCTGCACATTTTGAGGCCGTTTTGGGGCCGAATTCTTTCAAGGGCTGGAAGCAAACAGCAAATCCCGTGACTCCAGGAGCTGGCGCTTTATGTCTGCTGTCTGTCAGCGTGGCGGCACCGCGTTGCGGGTTAGTTATTAAAAAAAAATAATAAATGATGATGATCAAATTCCCGCTATTTGATATAAAATCCATCGTGTGCCTTTCACCCCCTGCCCTTTTCACCCGCGGCTGGCCCGGGGCCAGGCGTGACCCGGTCATTGACTAACCCGAGTCAATCCGGCTGTCGGCATTAGCATAAAGCCTGAATTCGGTGGCAGGTGATGAATGGGAGCGGAGCGGGGCGAGCGCGGGGAGCGGCTCCGCGCTGGAACGACGATTTATCATCGGGGCTGGGGCTCGGAGGAATCCGGATGACTTAATTATTGCGGGGAGGGGGGAAAAGGGGAGTGGGGGGGGGGTGGGCAGGTAAAGGGGTCGGCTGGGAAAAAGGGGGGGGGGAAAATGGGGGGGAAAAATATTCAGCTGGAAAAAAGTACTTGGGTAGGAAAAAATTGGGGTAGGAAAATATTTAGGTAAATATTCAGGGAGGAAAATATTCAGATAAAAAAAATATTCGGATAGAAAAAGATAAAGAAAAAAGCATTAAGAGAGGAAAATATTCAGATATTAAAAATTCAGCTAGAAAAAGTATTCAGATATAAAAGTTTTAAGAGAAAAATTATTCAGATATAAAAATTTTAGGAGAAAAAAATATTGAGATATAAAAATATTCGGCTATAAAAATATTCAGATATAAAAATATTCAGATAGAAAAATATTCAGGTATAAAAATTTTAAGAGAAAAAACATTGAGATAGAAAAATATTCAGGTAGAAAAATATTCAGATATAAAAAAGTGAAGAGGAAAAATGCTAAGATCTAAAAATAATAAGATGGAAAGAATTCAGGTGTAAAAAGTATTCAGCTACAAAAAAAAAAACAGATATAAAAATATTTGGCTAGAAAAATATGAAGATGTTAAAAATTCAGATGTAAAAACACGCAGATATAAAATATTCAGAGATTAAAAAATTCAGATCTAAAAATATTCAGATAGAAAAGATTCAGATCTAAAAATATTCTGATATTTAAAATTTCAGATATTAAAATATTCAGAGATTTTAAAATCCAGATATTAAAATTTCAGATATTAAAAATTCAGATAAAAATCAGATACGGCAGGAGTCAGATATAAAAATATTCAGATATTAAAATATTCAGGTATAGAAATATTCAGATATAAAAATTCCGAGATTAAACCAATCAGATAAAAAAAATTATCCTGATTTTATAAAAAATTGGTGCTGGGGGGGGGGAAAGGAACCACAAAATCCCGGGGGGGGAGTTGGGGGGTGGCGGCTCCGGGGGGCGGTTCTGGTCCCTCCCCGGCCCGGGGGATCTGCCCCGGCGTGTGGGGGCGGCTGGGGCTGGGGCTGAGGATGAGGACGATGAGGATGAAGATGAGGATGAAGATGAGGATCAAGACGATGAAGATGAGGCTGAGGCTGAGGATGAAGATGAGGAGGATGAGGATGAGGATGAAGATGAGGCTGAGGCTGAAGATGAGGAGGCTGAGGCTGAGGATGAGGCTGAGGCTGAAGATGAGGAGGATGAGGACGATGAGAATGAGGATGAGGATGGTTGGAGCCTTCGCGCCCGGGCTCCTCCCGCCGCCTCGTTTCTCTTTGTCTGGGGCCTCGCTCCCTCCGTCCCTCTTTGTTTCTCCATCGCCGGCTCTTTGTCTCCCGCCAGCTGCCTCCTTCCTCCTTCCTCCTCCTTCCTCCTTCCTCCTTCCTCCTTCTTCCTCCTTCCTCCTCCTCCTCCTCCTTCCTCCTTCCTCCTCCTCCTCCCTGCGGGATGGGGCCGGGGGGGGGCGGTGTGTGTGTGGCAGGATCGTGCCCCCGGGCTGGGTACCAGGGCGATGCCACCCCCCCCCACCTCCCCATCCCCAACTGGGGCCACGCCCCCCCTGCACCCACCCCCCCCACTGGACCCCCCCCCCCCCAAAAAAAATCCCCCCGCTCCCCCCAGCTGATTTTTGGGGCGATTTCCCCTTTTTTTGGCACTTTCTAGCCTTGGAGGAACCAGTGTCTCACGCCGGGGTTCCCCAGTTGGGTGCTGGGTTGGGGTGGGGGGGACCCTCCCAACTCCCCAGTGCTCCCAGTGCTCCCAGTAACCCAGGTCTGTCCCCTCCAGGGGGGTCGGGATGGGGCACGGAGCCAACCCCGCGTATGGGGCCGCGGGTGGCCGAGCCCGGGGGGGGGCGATCCCCACTCCCCCCCTCTGACTTTTCTCCTTGCGTGGAAGAAAGAAAAGACACCACAGAAATGGGGTAAAAAGGGGGAATTTCGCCCCAAAACGCCCCCCCCGGGGCTCCTTTCCCCCCACGGGGACATTTATGGGCACGAACACAAACACCTGCCCCCCCCTTATCCCTCTGGCCCCAAAACTCCCTTCCCCAGCCCCAAATTCCCTCCTCCGGCCCCAAATTCCCTTCTCAACCCCCCAAATTCCCCTCCCCAACCCCAAACTCCTTTCCCCAGCCCCACGTTCCCTTTCTTAACCCCAAGTCCACTTCCCCAACCCCAAATTCCCTTTTCCTCGCCTCAGTAGGGCTTTTCCCCCTCTAAAAGGGCCTTTTCCCCCCTAAAAGGGCTTTTTTCCCCCTCTAAAAGGGCTTTTTCCCCCTCTAAAAGGGCTTTTTCCCCCCTAAAAGGGCTTTTTCCCCCTAAAAGGGCTTTTTCCCCCTAAAAGGGCTTTTTCCCCCTAAAAGGGCTCTTTTCGCTCTAAAAGGACTCTTTCCCCCTCTAAAAGGGCTTTTTTCCCCCCTAAAAGAGCTTTTTTCCCCTCTAAAAGGGCTTTTTTCCCCTCTAAAAGGGCTTTTTTCCCCTCTAAAAGGGCTTTTTTCCCCTCTAAAAGGGCTTTTTTCCCCCGTAAAAGAGCTTTTTTCCCCTCTAAAAGGGCTTTTTTTCCCTCTAAAAGGGCCTTTTCCCCCTCTAAAGGGGCTTTTTCCCCCCTAAAAGGGCTTTTTCCCCCTCTAAAAGGGCCTTTTCCCCCTCTAAAAGGGCTTTTTTCCCCCTAAAAGGGCTTTTTCCCCCTAAAAGGCTCTTTCGCT